>NC_061117.1:92841360-92918566 GCF_002878395.1 Capsicum annuum | reverse complement strand
GAAGGCCCCAGAGACCTTTGCACAGGCCGTAGATCCCTCGGCGGTCACTTCAAAACAAACCTCTCCAAGCAGGGAAGAATTCAAATTTATTACCACCCAGGTAATGCCAATAATTGCTTTAGACAAAGCATATGAAGGATATCCATTGGAACAGCTGATCAAGCCTGTCTACAATGAGAAGAATTTTGTGGATACAGAAAATCCTATTAAAACTAGAAGATATTACGAGGCCATCCTCGTTGATACTGACTCAATTGAAGTTGAACATTCTATGAACGAAAGAAATCCGGATTACATTGATTATTCGAGATTCACTATTAAAAGGATACTCACTCCTTTCAACTGGTTTGCAGATCACCTGCACAGACCAATTGCATTATCTATGCCGCATAGGCCACAAACTTATAATTGGTACGACTATAAGTCGGCATGGTTTAATTTCTTATATGTCAGACCAGGCCACACTTGGTTTATCAAATACTATCCAGCAATGGTAGAAGCCATCATCCCTTGGTGGTTTTATGAATGGTGGATCTACTTTGGAGGAATTAATGAAATTCTTCCCCAACAATTCCTTAACCGGTTTACGGATTTCTGCACTAAAGAAGGATGTGCAACCCTCCCCGAGCACATTCAGATGTGTAAATTCTTTATCAAAAAGCGAGTTTCTTATATTATTTCATGGAACTTCGCTAAAGGAGAACAACATCGTATCAAATACTTATCCAAAGAGATAAGAGTCAAAGGTTGGACTCCAAAGCCAGCAGCCTCGAAAACTCTAGACAAGGAGAAATCAGCAGCCACTTCATCAACCTCGGCCTCTCACAGTAAGAAGGCCCTCAAGGAGAAATTAAAAAAGGCTTTACAGGATATGGAAAGCCTAGACGCCAATGAGGAAGAAATCCTACAACTTCTAGACGAAGCCTCCTCAACCGGGAGTAGTGACAATAATGGCGATATGCTTAATCCTAAAGGAATAGCTATGGCCTATTTGGACCCTTATTAAGAATAGGGAAATGCACTTAAAGGTAGAGGTTCAAAGAACCGGAATTACACTTGAAAGGGCAATTAACTATTCATAATAAGAATCCAAAAGCTACTTGCTTTTCCAAAGGAGAAAAGACAGCCACTATCCTGACAGAAGGCCCCGCTAATCAGCTTTTTAAAAGCTAAAGGAATCCAATGCTTTTCCAAAGAGAAAAGACGCTGCCCTGCCAGAGGGCCCTCTAAATAGCTTTTCAAAAAGGCATGTCTACTCAAGAAAAGAAGAATCTACTTTTAGAGATTAAATCTAAGCCTTACAAATGTATACATTATATGTATAATCTAGTTCTTGCTTGTCTATATAAGGCAGCTTGTAATTCTAATCGAGACAGACCGTTTTCTGGTATCAAAGCCATGACGGCAGATTGTGTACCTAGCATGAGCAGCTAAGTACATAATCTGTCTAGAGCATGGGAAAACAATTTTCATAACAGTTAGCATTTACCATTGTCTGCTATGATTATACTTTTAATAAATTAATTTAATATATCATGTCTTATAATGGGATTCTCTTTTAGTATGGGGTATTCACCTTTTCTTAAGTGTTTGAAGGAACCGATTAATCTCCGGTCTTAGACGTTGGTCAGCCTGAAAGTATGGTCTCAGCTAAGGTAAGCATTCGACCCTGTTGGTAGTCCCGTCACTAAGATAACACTTAAGATTAGTCTGTCATAAAGCCATTAAGACTAAACCAGATTCCATAAGCCTTTGATGTATTGCCTTAATTTATTATAGGTTGTATCATAGTTGATAATTGTTTATGTTTCCTTTTGTGAAAATCCCTGTTTCCCAGTCAGTCTCTAGACAGTATTTTCAAATATGAATCCCAATATTCATACAAAAAATACTATCAACCTTTCGTCTAAAGCAACCCAGATTGCTAATATTGAAAATAATCTTCAAAACTGGAGTATTCCAGAGGAATCTTTTAGTGCGATTTATCAAATCGGAAAGTTTAGTTTTTTCAAAAAACATAATATTAAGACCTCTGAGTCTACTGTTGCTATCAATTATTCTTTAGAAATTATTCAACTTTTAAATGACTTAGATATAAACCGATTTAAAGGTCAGTTTCATTATCTGCATATCGGGCTTGTTCAGGTGGCAATTAAGCCACTCTTTCGCCAGGGCCTGGACATCCCTGTCTGTGCTATACTAAGAGATGCTCGTCTATTAAATTTTGACGATTCTCTCTTAGGAGTAATCCAAAGTAACCTAGCCGACGGCCCGGTATACTTTAACTGTTACCCTAATTTCTCAGTAGATATTAATGATCCTAACATCATGGATGTTTTAACTCTTAATGTTAAAACAAAAAACATGAACAGTAAGGATAATACCAGAGAAATTGCGATAATATACAGAGTATATTACCGACTCATGGGTAAAACTCTAGTGCCCCAAGCTAGATTCACAAGTCCTAGAGGCTTAACCACTCTGATGGAAGCCAACAAAGATAGATCCAATATCTTTGTCCCCAAACCCTTGGTCTGGGAAGAGGTCATCCATAATAACGAATGGCACTTTGATGCTATCACACAGCCTATTCGTTCATATCCTGAAAAATCGGAAATAAAACGAGTTATTCAGCATCCGGATGGCTCGATTGATTTGAAATTCCTTGGCTTCGACACTCCTCGAAATTCTTCCTTTCGACGGTCTGTCTCGCCTAGAGGCTCCACCTCCAAAACTTGGGAGGAAAGTGACGACTATGATCCCGATAATAACAATGACAAGGGAAAAGTCAGAGGAGTAGACTTCTCTGGTCCTATCCCGAAGGTTTATTATCAGCAATCAACTAGGGTCCAAGAATCCCTCGAAATAGAAAATCTGTATAATCCAGGCAGTCCCACGGCCTCGAATATGGAACCTCCTCCTCCCATATCCCGTCATAAAATCAGGACTGACCCTAGCCTTCTCGTCATCAAAACTGACGAAGAATACACGCCTGACCTTCAAGCTCTCGAAGCTCGATGGTACCAACCCAAAGACGCTCTAAAAAGGAAATGGTATACCCGTACCTATTCTACGGAGCAACAAAAGGAGTTTGGTCGGCTATGGATAGCCGATATGAAAAAACTCCGCTGTGATATAGAATTCTTCCGATGGTTTGAATTCACCGGGAGAATGGAAAATCAAAATGAGTCTCTCAACGTTATCATTAACAAATGGTATACCCAAAGTAACAAGATAATTGAATCTGTTAGCCCTCCTCTGGAAGGGATAAAAATCCCTCATTCCAATGAAGTCCTCAATGCTTCTCCCTTCAAGAAGAAGCATGACCGACCTCTCTCTACTCCTATCAATATAGACCTTGACAGGATAGTTGAACAAAACAACTATACCAATCAGGTCCGTCACACTATCTCCCGACAAATTGGAGATACTAAGAATTCTGCTCTTCCGTTTAGTCTCCCCGCTCCTGAGAAAGGGACTTCAAATCCCAATCCTATAACCAACCCCTTCTTCAAGATTCCTGAATTCCAAAAGGAAAAATTCCCTAATCTCAGCGATGATTTTAAGGTATCAGGGAAAATCTTGGAACACATCAATGACAAACTTTCTAAGTTTAAAATCTCGGAGAAAGCTGAATCCAGCAACCAAAAAGCTGAGTCCAGTAACCAGAAGAACTCTCTTTCAAAACTTACCAGTGATCATTTTTCTACTAGAAAAAACTATTACAAAAAACCTTCTCCCCCAAACTTTCAATTTGAAGAAAATCCCTACCTTTCGACCTCCAACCATGATGGTCGAGGAATAACCGAATGGAATGTTGACGGTTTGGCTGAACATCAAATCTACAACAAACTCCATGAAATGGGTGTGGCCATTACCGCTTACAAAATCAGAGGAGCCATAGATAAAGAAACGGCTACCATGATCGTATCAGGTTTTACTGGTATAATAAAACATTGGTGGGATAACTACTTCACTGATGATGTCAAAAATCTGATCTATGGAGCCACAGCCGTAGAAACAGTAGTTAAAACTGAAAATGGCCAAGAAATTCTTGAGCAAGTTGCAAAAGAGGACACTTGTGCCACTCTCCTGTACCATATAGCAAGACATTCCATAGGAGAACCCAAATTATTCCAAGATAGGAGCCTAGAAATCCTTAATAATCTCACCTGCAAAGACTTAGCAGACTTTCGATGGTACAAAGATACCTTCCTAGTAAAGGTTATTATCCGACCTGATTGTAATAACGATTTCTGGAAGGAACGGTTCATTAGTGGTCTCCCTTCACTCTTTGCCGAAAAGGTTCGGACCAAAATTAAGGACAGATTCGAGGGAAAAATCCCTTATGATATCCTAACCTATGGTGATTTAATCAGTTTCATCACTACAGTAGGAATAGATCTCTGCACTGATATCAAGCTTAAGAAACAACTTAAGAAGGATAGTACTTCCAAATATGGACTAGGAACCTTCTGCCAAGACTATGGATTCAGCAGCCCTAGCAAAAAGCATAAGAAAAGGACCTCCAAACCTCACAAGAAGGCTACTTCTAGTAAGAGACCCTTCAAACGAGATTCTTATAAACCAAGTTTCCTGGACCCTAGTTGATTGCTGATAATAAACCTTCGGGATAGGACCAGAGAAGTCTACTCCTCTGACTTTTCCCTTGTCATTGTTATTAACGGGATAATATTCGTCACTTTCCTCCAGATCAAGAACTTGGTCCAAAACCTTCCGTGTCTAGGTATTCCTAACCCTGAAGCCTTCATGATAGTCGAAACTGATGCTTCCGATATTGGGTATGGGGGTATACTAAAACAAAAGATCAATAAGAATTCTCCTGAGCAGTTAGTCAGATTTACTTCCGGAATATGGAATTCCGCACAGAAAAACTACAGCACTGTTAAAAAGGAAGTTTTAAGTTCAAGAAACTTAAGAAGCAGTTAAGGAGCCTTTTACACAAGGGTTTTATCAATCCTATTGTATCTCCATAAGGAGAACCGATGTTGTTAGTACGTATGAAGGATGGTTACCTTTGAATGTGTATTGATTACCGACAGCTGAATAAAGAGACAATAACAAATAAGTACATTATTTTTAGGATAGATTATTTTTCAATCAGGTTCAAGGCACTAAGTTCTTCTCTAAGATCGATCTTTGATTGGGTTATCTTCACTTAAAGATTAGGGAGGTATATATCTCTAAGATAGATTTTCATACCCAATATGGATATTTTAAGTTTTTGGTTATGTCTTTTGGTTTAACTAATGCCCTAACGACATTGATGGATTTGATGAATAATATCTTCCATCAATTTCTTGATTTGTTTGTTATTGTCTTCATTGATGATATTTTGGTGTACTCTAATAGTAATGAGGATTATGCCAATTACCCCTGCATTGTGTTATAGACCTTGAAATATCAGCACTGGTATGCTAAATTCTCTAAATGTGAATTTTTGTTGAACATCGTTACATTTCTGGGTCATATTGTGTCTAATGAAGGGAGTATAATGGATCCTTAGAAAGTTGTTGTAGTTAAGAAGTGACCTAGACCCATGACTCCAACCGATATTCAATACTTTTTGAGTTTAGCTAGTTATTATAGGAGGTTTGTAGAAAGTTTTTCTTCTATTTTTGCTCCATTTACCAAGATGACTCAGAAGAAAGTGAAGTTCTTGTATTTTGATGCTTGTGAGGGTAGGTTTGAGAAGTTGAAAGATAAGTTGACTTTAGCCCTAGTTTTGACATGGCCTAAAGGCTCCAAAGGTTCCATCGTCTATTGTGATGCATCTTGAGTTTGTTTGGGTTGTGTGTTGATACAGTAGGACAAGGTAGTTCCTTATACCTTTAGATAGTTGAAGGTTAATGAGAAGAATTATCTGACTCATGCCTTAGAGCTTTTGGCCGTGATGTTCGTGTTGAAAATATGGCATCATTCTATGTATGGATTATATGTTGATATCTTTTATGATCATAAGATCCTAGAGTACGTGCTCACTCAGAAAGAGTTTTATCTCAAGCAAAAGAGATGGTTTGATTTGCTGAAAGACTATGATATAAACTTTCACTATCATCCAGGTGAAGCTAATATTGTTGCTTATGCTTGTAGCAGGTTATCCATTGGGAGTTTTGCTTATGTGGATACGGATAAGCATGAATTTTTGAAGGATATTCATTCTTTTGCTAACCTTAGAGTTTGTATCATAGAAGAAGTAAGTATTTGATCCTCTTTTGATTAACATCAAGGATGATGTGGGTAGGCAGAAGGTTCTGGCCTTTAAAATTGATGGTGATGGTATCTTAAGGTACGATGGGAGGTTGTGTGCTCTCGATGTTGATGGATTGAGAGGAAGGATTTTGGTCGAGGCCCATGATTTGTGGTATATGGTTTATCCCTATTCGACAAAGATAAAGCATAATCTCAAGGAAATGTATTACCGGAATAATATGAAGTGGGATATAGCAAACTTTGTGGCTAAGTGTATGGTGTGTCATAAAGTGAAGGTGGAGCACATGAGGTCTAGAGGGAAACATCATGAGATTGAACTACTAGTGTGGAAATGAGAGATAATTAATGTGGATTTCATTAGTGGGCTTCTACGGTCACAGAATTAGTGTAACTCCATTTGGGTCATCATGGATTGGATGACTAAATCCACTCACTTTTTGCCAGTGAGGACTAATTATTCTACCGAGGACTATACGAAGTGTCCCTTCAGGAAGTTGTAAGGTTTGATGGTGTGCCTGTCAATTATTTTTTATCTTGGTACTTAGTTCTCATTGCATATTTGGCACTCGTTTCAGCATGGTTTGGGGACCAAAGTGAGTCTTAGTATGACCTTTCACCCTCAGTTGGATAGGTAAACCTAAAGGATCATTCAGTCTTTGAAAGATATGCTGAGATCATGTGTAATTAACCATGGTGATAGTTCGTTCGACCATTTGCCTTGGATTGAATTTGCTCATAATATAAGTTAAATTCTAGCATTAGTATGGCCCGTTTGAGGCATTGTATGATAGAGGTGTAGATCTCCTATTAGGTGGTTTGCAGTTGGTGAAGCAGAGATGTTTGGCCCGAATTTGGTTCACCAATCATTGGAAAAGGTTAAGATAATTTGGGATAGGCTTAAAACCTCCCAAGTAGCGAAAAGACCTATGTGGATGTGAGGCAAAGGGATTTGGAGTTTGACGGAGATTGGGTTTTCCTAAAGGTATCTCACATGAACAGAGTAATATAGTTTGGAAAAAAGGGAAAGCTCAGTCCCCGATGTGTTTCCCTGTATGTGGTGTTGAGAAGGGTTGGAATTTTGCATATGAGTTGGATTTTCCCTCTAGCATGAGTTCCATTCATCTGGTATTCCATGTGTCAATGTTGCAGAAATGTGTGGGGGATCCTTCGTTGGTTGTTACCTTGGAAAACATAGGTATTTAATATTTTTTTCCTATGAGGAGGTCTTAGTGAGGATCTTCCATGTTTGTTGGTTGCGAATGATAGATGTGGCTTCTGTGAAGGTTCTATGGGGAGCCAAAAGTAAGAGGAAGCTACTTGGGAAGCCGAGGAGGACATGAAGTCCAAGTATTTGTTCTTAATTTTGATTCTAGAAAATTGTGCTTGAGGTCTGTGCTAGTTGTTGACATCTTTGTTTTCTATCTTTGTTAGTAGTGGATTGTGAATTCTTTGGCCTTTTTTTCCTGTATTGAAGGTAAGAGTAGAGACGTTTGAGGGTTTAATCATGCTTGTATTTCCTCATCCCATCATTCAAGGATGAAGAATTCTAAGTGGGGGAGACTGAAATACCCCAAACTTTAGCCCTTGCAAATTTCTGAGTTTTGAGAATTTCAATCATCATGCAAATCATACTATGCTTGTTGTATGGTGTGGATATGGTCTATGACAGTAGTTGTACGTTGGCTAGTGTGATATTGTCCAAGTTCTATTCCAGGTACAAGAAGACTACATACGAGTCCTATATTCATTTTAGGAGAGGTATAGTGCCCAACTATATGTTGTCCAGTGTCTAGCCTTTTATGTTTGGCTTAGGGTATGACTTTAAGCGTACTAGTCGTATTATGATTGTACGAGTTAGGCTAAAGATTTGTTTGTATGACAAAATGTGGTGTCCAATTTTCTTATCATGTTATGATTTTAGGGTATCACTCATATTGTGTAGATATGATTTTAGGGGTCAAAGTGTTCCCTCCTGCGTTCTTTTTAAAGATTTTATGTTGAGTGTATTTTTTACAATTCCCACCCAATCCCTTAAGACCCATGTCTTGTAACATTTATTTGGCTTTCATTCTACACTTTAGAGGATTAAAACATTCTCTAAAAATTCTAAAAACCTCTCAAGAAGATTGGACAAAGGTTTATTTAAGGTGATTATCTATAGGCTTAAGGATTGAAATCTCTCAGTGAATCTTCATAACTCATGCATATGACTCTTTCCTCATTGTTAATTCACTAAAATTAAGTGTTTTAAACATTGTTCATGAATCATTGATGGTGGTTTTGAAAACCATGGTTGAGGGTTAGAGTGCATAATGTTGAGTATTGTTTTCTCTTGTCTTAAATTATGATTATATATTCTTTGATAATGGTTTTGCAAATATGGGTGCTTGGGAATTGTGATAAGAACTAAGGGGTCATGGTTAACCATCACTTGAAGTTTTTTGGCTTCAAATAATGGTTTGATGGTGGTATTCCCTCAACCATTTTGTGAAAATATCAATGAGAAGAATCTCGTAAAATATGAATTGTGTTTTGAAGTAAGTCATTGGCCTATGAATGAGGATGATGGGTAAATGGCTTTATAAAGTTCTTGTTGGCCATAAATTTATTTGAATTGTAACCTTGATGGTTTGATTGGTTAAATGGATTTGTGTCCTTAAATGTTAAAATGAATTGATGTCTTTGTTTTGATAATGGGTTTTAGTCCAAAAGTTGATTGATAATGGTTATGTCGTGTTGTATGCTCGAAAGTGGGGTTGGTATGACGATATCAATGGGGTGCCATTGGTAAGTAAATGGATTAATTGTTGTTTATGTGATAATTATTGTTTTAAATTTTGATTTAAATTAGGATGTGTAGCTTGGCCGTGAAAGTGAAGTCCAAAGGACTAACACTAGAAACAGCACTAGCCAGTGCGAGTATCTATATGACAGGGAGGTTCAAGTCTCCCAAATGGATATATGAGTGGGAGGTTCGAGAACCCCATATTGTATACGTTGATTCTTCAATCACCTTGATTATGCTGAGAGGTTAGAGTTCACCTTAATGGTATATACGGTTATCGATATACTCTGGTTCATACGTCTACACATAATGTGCCCTTCTAGCCAGGGGAGAGTTGGGCCCATATAGCCTGTGGGTGCCTTTTTATTTGACAGCTACAATACACAACCCAAGTTAAGGTTTTCAAAGTGCATGTTAAGCGATGTTCCCTATCCCGACATGATATATATATATATATGTATGTATGTATGTAATTGCAAATGATGATTTGACTTGGTTTTGAATGATGGCATTATTTTATTCCTTATTCCTGAGTTACATGCTAGCGCTCCAACTGCTAACCATCTCTGGACATTGTATCCCCATGCAATGCAACTCTCAGAACTTCTTCTACTTTACCTGTGCGGTGATTAGGTGTTCGAGTAGTGTGTGAGTTGACGGTGAAGTGGTGATCTTACATACTCTTGAAGGCTTCATCTCATGGTCTTTATATTTTATGTCTTAGACTTGTTTAAACTTTTTTTTTGCTATTATGGGGGCATGTCCCGACATTTTGGTGACTTCGGATTTACTAAGGATTTGTTGGATTAATGTGGACTAGGGTGTGTTGGTTGGTATAGACTTATCATGAATTGTTATCGTTCTTATTATTCATTATCTTGTTATATGCTGGAATTGATCCGACACTTGTAGTTGTTGTAGTGCTTAGTTTCGGTGAAGAGGGTGATATCCAATCCATGTGGGACTTGAGATACCCATCATGGCCAGGCTCTGATTCGGGTCGTGACATAATTCAATAGAAAATTCCCAACAAAGACCAGATTCAAAAATACAATATGTAAATAGAAAAGTATTCTAAATAGATAACATTGACAATACACGATACCAATCCCACGACCTAACGAGTCAGTACAAGAGCATCTAATATCGATAGTAAGACCTAAAAAACATAGAATATAGCCAATACATCAGTCTCAATACAACAGACTGAATAACTATAAGATAGAAGGAAATAGGCGACTCAAAACTCCAAGAGCTCACCCCATCTTCGAAAGATCAACTCTGCACAAGCAACGGTCAACTGCGACAGAAGTGTAGTATGAGAACCAATACAATTAGTGCTCAGTATGCATCATCGAACGACTGAGCTATGTCATGATATAAATGTGTTTAATGCAAGATAATCATAACTAAATCAAAGTACAGAATCGAACCTGAATCATCTCTATCATCACTGTATATAATGAGTAACCAAACCAATATATCAACATAACATAAGGCATCAACACATGCCAATATTGCAATGCATAGAAAATTGACAATTGGGAATCATAACACATCATAAAAGATTAACATAAGTAAGGACAAGAACAAAGTTGGTTCCCATACGCATATTGGTGGATAAAGTAAAGAACTCATAATACATCCCAAACTACTGGAAGTACACCCAAGAGAAGCATAAAGCAATATAACCAACAACATATCCAAACCTTATAATTATTTAACCACATTCCCACAATTATCATCAATCGGTCATTTACAAAACATTTATCAGGTACAAATATTGACCATGTATACATATTCCAAACAATTTGTCACGACCTAATTTCTCAGTTCATGATAGCGCCTACTATAACCCACCAGTAGGAAAGCCCAACCCATAGTTCGGAATGGCTTGTAACAGTCTACTCAATAATATAAGGTAAAGAATGAAGAATAAATGGAATAAAAATTAATTACATAAGTAAATTCCAAAACTTGGTGGTATTAGTACAGGAGTGGAATATTAATAGAATTACACTAATACAACAACCAACTGAGCTCCAAAGATAAAGTAGAAATATACAACATATAAAAATATTGAAAATTTACACCCAAAAATCCATAAATCATATACCACATCAATAAGACAATAAGGATAACGTATTCTATTCATGTCCAAGAGACTAACATAATAAGGCTAAGGAAGTAAAAAGGATGACCTATCCTATTCATTTCGAAATTTATAAATCTTTATACAATACCATATATCCCAGGCTAATATGTCATAAAAGGGCGAAAGAAAGGCAGATAACAATATACAAGGCCAAGGAATACATATACAATAAGAACAAATAAAGAAGGGATATATGGTGTTATGTCATAGATGGGAATCTGTCTCGATCAAATCTATAAAATAATAGTTTTAACCTCTTTAATACGTTTAAATATTAATTTTTTTAGGTAATTCCAATAGTAAAGAAATCCATTGTTAAGGTGAAAAGTGGGTTTAAACCCTTAGTTAGAAAAATAGTGATAAGGTTGTATTTAAGCTAGGAGCACATCAATACTGATAGACTAATCATCAGTGTACTGAATCAATGCATGCCAACACCAGTATTCAGTCAATAAAATTGTAGGCAACATGAATGTATATGTGTTCATATTCTACAACCATATCCTTTACAAAGATAAATAAATTTTGGATATCCAACCAATATGATAACACGACCCTTAGCCCAATTATATATCCAGAATAATTATGGCATTATAATCATAACCTTTTTCCCATATACATATTTAAAACATATATCGACAATCATATTTATAAGTCTTAGCATTTCAATAATCATCTCACATATAGAAGGCATCTTACATCTACGAGGCATAATGTCAATAAGCATATCACCTTTCTTAGACATATCATACCTCATGACAAATAGGAAAATCATTTCTATAAGCCCAATAATCATAACTAAGAGTAAAGTGCATCTCTATGGGCCAAATAACATGACTAAGAGGAAAATGCAACTCTATGGGCCAAATATAATAACAAATAGAAAAATGCATCACTATGGGCCAAATGTCATAACAAAGAGAATAATGAATCACTATGGGCCAAACATAATAATTAAGAGGGAATTCATCTCAATGGGTCAAATATCATAACTTGGAGGAAATGCATCTCTATGGGCCAAATAGCATAACTAAGAGAAAAATGCATCTATATGGGCCAAATATGATAATTAAGAGGAAAATGTATCTCTATGGTCCAAATATCATAATTAAGAGGGAATACATATCTATGGGCTACATATCATAATTAAGAGGAAAATACATCTCTATGGGCCAAATATCATAATTAAGTGGAAATAACATCTACAAAGGCCCAATCTCATCCAGGGGAAATTAAAATATCTATAGTCCTGTAATATTAATCTGGCAAAAATCATCACAATTTATCAATTCACCAAGTAATTCTCATAAATAAGGCTCATTAGTCTAAATTAGGTCTACTATCCTCAACTAAGACCACAAGGGCTAACAAAAGTCCTGGCCTAAGTGGGCCATCAGGATGATCCACTTCTAATCCTCAATCTCCATAAATAGGAAAACTAAGCCCAAAACTAGGCAAATGAATCTAGTTTGACATCTAGATGGCAAGTAAGCCATAAACAATCCTAAAATAGGAAATTCATCTAGAAACATGTGCAATTATTTTAATTCTACCTCAAGATACGGTTTCATGATTTCTAACTTGACCAACTAAGGTCAATCACAGTAACCATGATTCTAACACTTGGACAACATCCCAAACCTAGCATCATAACATTTCCATACTACAATCTAATTCAATCTAGGGAGAAGGCAGTAAGATTATAAAAGGGTCATAAACATACTACCTTACGGATCCAAAACCGTTATCCAATTCCCCAAACATCAAGAATCAATACTAGGTTATTTATTCATAATCAAGCCTAACATTAATATTCACATGCCATACATAACCCACATCATCTTCGAAGAAGAGTAGGTAGAAGCCAACCTTAAGGCCAAACAATAAAATTTCATATCATGCACCACCTGCTCATCATCACTTCACAATTCCCAAAATTCTATCATGCTATCAAAATCATAACCTACTCATCACTACAAGTCTAACGATACCCATATTGCACAGTTGTGCTTTGGGCCTAAAAATGACATGAAAACTCCCAAATGGGTCCCACATATGGAAATCACATTTCTAGGGTCAACCCAATGCTCATACATCATCAAGGAATCATAACCCTCAATTAATGGGTGTAAACTAACCAAATTTGGGTCTTAATAAAGCCTTAAGATAAAATAGGAATTTGGGTCAAGAACTAAGAAATTCACCAATAAAGTCATTAAATTTTACCTTAATCTGTATGATAATCATGACAAAAGATGTTTACCAAGTTCCCTAGTCACACAAAAGACCCAATTTTGGGTCATCATACCCATTAAGGATTTTAGGCTGTCAAAGATGAAGGCAAAATGCCCAAATTGACGACCTTGGGGTCTATTTATAGACCCCCTCGGTGAAGAGATGTGGTATATCCATGACAACAAAGTCAAAAACTTATTTTTGACCCTCGACTCATTGGGAACCCAAATAACATGACCAAATAGAAATTGAGTGTACACAATATTTTAAATCCTCTACAATCATCAAAACGTTCATCCATGATCATTTCGATAAAAAGTGGGGCCCATATTTATAATTTCATTTTTCATAAAAGTCGCTAAATAGCCCAAAGAAGTTTGGAAGCCTTGGGACCAAAACCAAAGGTCCCCTAAGCCTAAAATCAAAGTTTGAGACGTGATGTAGAAGTTAAATTTTCAATCCAAGGCTGTTTCGACCAAATGTGGATCCCCACACCCATATTTCAATTTTCTAACTTTCCTACCAATAGGTCGATATGAGCTCGGACGCATTGGAACCCGAATTAAAGGTCTACCTAGACTAAAATCGATATTTTGGATTTGATGGAATAGTCAGAATTTACATCCGCGATCGTTCCACTGAAGTTTTTTCCCAATGGCCAGTTGAAACCCATAAAGAATTCAAAACAGGGAATTGACTCTAAGAATAAAATAAATCGCCTGATAATTGAACCATCAGTCCCAGTAAGTCATAAATGACTTCTGGAAACTATGGAGAAGACCTAATAGTTAAGATAAGCAGAAACATGAAAAGTAATCAAAAAAGTCATTACAACATCCACTACTAAAAGGACTTTCTTCCCAAAAAGTCAACAGATAGAAAGAATTTCAAAAGCTCGTATGAGGTACTAGGCCACCACAAGCACCGAACATGACTTCCCAGGTAACCTCCACGAGGACAGAACACTTACAAGGGATTTCACCATAAGTATCCCTTTTTCAACTAGCACCCGCACTTTACTTCCCAAACAGCCAAAACATAACTTTAACTGCTAACTAGCCTCCAACTGAACTAATAAGACTGATGCACGCAAATCTTAACCATAATATGCTAATACCATCTCAATACCCACTTATATAAACAAAGTCACACTGAAGAGAAACTGACCCAAGTCTTGAGTCATACCCCTAATTCTCAAATCCCAATATAATTTTGTCCTACCAATCCATTCCTGCTATCCACTTTAAACTAGTAGGAAAATCTCCTGAGTCTCACCCATTTAATATCATCACTGAGAGCTCAAAAAATTAAAGTTAGTCCGCTGAAAGTCCATATGAGAAACATTAGAATAAGCTTATAAGGATTAATTTGGCCATACAATTTAAGATAATCAAGAAATGTAATCTATGCCAATACTATAACAATCCAAATAAAAATCAAACTAAAATCCCCAATTCCAACATATAACTACTCATCAGTGAATATTTCGCTCCAGGATGTCCCATCAATCAATAACAAACCCATACTGAATCCATCTCAAGTGTATTACTCCTATTAATTATATCATCAAAAACTCCCTCAAAAAACTAGAGACTCAAGGTCAAAGATAAAAGAACTAATACCAAATCTGTGGTCTATTATTTGAAAAATTACTAACTATAATCCATATAAAATCAAGAAGAACCAATAGGAAACCTCAGAGTAGGCTCAACCAGCTGATAAATGAAATCTGAACTAAGACAAGCTAAAAGTTACACAAAAGATTTACAACACCAAACTAAAATCTCAATACTAAGGATGAATCGCTTGATTTCAACCACCCAAACCAAACCTGAGGATGGGTAGGCATTCATACTCCAAGTATGTCATAACTTCCAAATCACTATTCCAAATGGTCATGTCAAAACTGAACCAATAAGCTTATATCATTACCAACCATTCGAATTGACTTTGATATCCAAATCTGATATATCTAAGATAAATCATACCTAGTAACAACATAGAAAGCATGCAAAAGGGAAAATCATCAGTTGAAAAAGCAAATATCCCACCTCATATTTGCTAGTCAACATGAGCTATCAAAACATACTCAAAAGAACTTCCCAAGCTGCAAACCATACCAGTAAAGGAAAAAATTTTAGCAACTCAGAGAAATGCAACTTAAGCCAAAAATAACTAGTCCAATACTCCATCTCAACAAAAAGTAGTCATAGGCACATATTATCATGGATAAATACTTCACTAAGCCTTATTAGGCCGAACAGAGTCAAGAATGGGGATTACTTGAATCCACCCAATAATGACATCATCAAAGAAAAAAATATACCAATCCTAAAACCAAGGTCAAAGTTAAGACCAACACCAGAAAATTAACTACTCAAGATAAGAAGTTTCCAATTTGCCAACATAAGTGAGATCACAAGAAAGGCCACCTGCCTTTAAATTTCCAACTCCACTTAAGACCAAACCATATCACAGTAAGAAAGAAGTATCTAATCACCACACTAATAAAAAGGAAAAAACCATCACAATGGAACAAACCTAACAAATATGAGGGACAAATCAGCTATACCTCATTATTGATGTGAAAACCATTATCGGGCGATGAAATAGTCATAACCAAAGAACCAACCTCAAACTGATTAATCTCACAAATAGGTTATATTGAAAAGGATAGCCAAAGCAGAAGCCTTCTTAACCCAAAAAGAATTTCTGAGATTCTCAAACTCAATAACAAGCAATATAACTAATTTGCAAACTTAAAAGACACACAAACCATGGAAGGTTAGCTTACTTTTGATACCACAATATATTCCCAAATCAGTCTAACATAGATAACTAAGTGAGGGAAATTAACCTCACCACACATGGGAAAAATTCATCAAAATAGGTTATATATACTCAAGCCACATAATAAGATCACAAAATGAAATTCTAACTAGATAACTATTCTAAACAGCTACCTAATGAGGTTCAATTACATCAAGAAATAATATCAAATAATATTAATAACCTCAAGTAGTAATAGCAATAGAAACAATAATATCCATATCACTATAATGATTATGTGATACCAAAATAAATATGAATATTATGTATCACTCATGGGCCACAATAAGGATAATGTGCGAAGATAAATAGGACTCAAATCCAAATGCTACACTCATAATGAGAAATATCAACATAGATCTACTCCTCCACTACTAAATAAAATAAACCATTGGAGTAGTAATATAATCATGAATTCTATAACGAGGCAAATAGTATTCAATATAAACTTATCAAGGAATATAATAATCAATGGGTATGAATAACCCTAATACACATAATAAAAGATTAATGTGGGAAATAAAAGCACACCAATCTTGGTGACATCCATAATCACATGTCTGGCGAGCATAGGGAAAAAAATTAAATGGATCCAACTTGGACCGATTGATTGAATCATCAATAGAGTCACCACATGCTCTATCTCTTATTGAAGATGCCATAGCATCACAAGGCTCATCTGAATAAGGTGAA
This sequence comes from Capsicum annuum, assembly GCF_002878395.1. Taxonomy (NCBI): domain Eukaryota; kingdom Viridiplantae; phylum Streptophyta; class Magnoliopsida; order Solanales; family Solanaceae; genus Capsicum; species Capsicum annuum. The sequence goes on along the minus strand of NC_061117.1, from coordinate 92,901,635 downwards.
TGATTAGAAATTATATGTCAGATATACTTTCTTGATCATTAGTTGATTGCTCTATAGTCGTAGTAATTCATAAAGAATCAACATGGTGGTCACATAAATTGAGGCTGGACAATTGATGATGAGAAAAATCACTAAAATTATTGCCATCCTTTTGCAATCATAGCCTGCCTCAAGGACTCTAAGTTGGCAGGTAATATATATTAACTTTGTCTTATCAACTATCTCATAGTCTAAACACTAACTGTATAGAACTAATGGGTTGCAAATAAAGCAAAACTCTATTAAAAGGATCCTCACTCCTAAATACAATACCCTTAGCACTATACTATTAGCGTAGCCTCTTACTGCCACTTTCATAATCCTTAATACTTGTGTTTTCGATGCTCCTCTCTTAATCAATAATGTGAGAAAAGGAAGACTCGGATGCTATTAAGTGCTTCAACGACAAAGGGAGTGGCAATGCTAAACCTCTAATAATTCCATACATCATGCCCATCTCAGAAAGATATAACATAGGAATAAGTCTATCCCACTTAAGAAATCCAATCACATATTCAAAAATTAATAAAAACCCTGATGAACATCTATAGATCAAACTCTGGTGTATGAGCTGCTTGATGAATTGAATGCCATCTATGGCTGTGAGGATCTACAACATGACTCAGCTTCCCAATACTGAACATCATAGGATGAAGTTGTAACAAGCTCAACTGGAGCCTAAATTGTCCCTAAATCCTTTTGCTGATATTGAAGATCACCGACATCCACCTCTGACTCTCTAGTACGACGCTGTGTTAAAACTTTAGAAATAGGTGCAGCAGTCTCATCCATATCTGTCTACATCATCACCCATCTTGCATCATTCTTTAGGGACATAATAGTGTCAATGGATATGTTTGAGGTTTATAGCAATGCCGACACACGATAAGGAGTCAAGAATTGTATTTTCAAGTATATTCTCGTAGCCTCCAAAAAATAGGTTACGAATGTCTCCACACCAATCTGCAGAAGTCTACGAACACTTAGCTTTGGTACTAATACACTGGTGAAACCTAGGCTTTGATACCATTTTATTGCGACCTAATTTCTAAGGTCATGATGGCACCTACTATAACGCACTAGTAGGCAAACCTAGCTCATAGTCCAAAACGGCTAGTAACAGACTACTCAATAAAATAAAGTAAAAAATATAAACTAAATAAATAAAGATCAATTATGTAAGTGAATCCCCAAACCTTGTGGTACCAGCAGAAGAGATTCTAATATAATAAGAGTGTAAGAGTGAAATATTAATGGAATTACACTGATATAACTTATCTCTGAATACAATATAGAGTATAGTCTAATATATAAAAGGGAGGTAAGTAATACTCAGGCTGTCAGGAGCTTACTCTCAGTCTTTAAATCATGGCTGCTCTGCACGATACACACACTAATGGCGATAACCCATACTATGATCTGTAGGCTACAGAAGTGTAGTATGAGTACCAAATGAATGGTACTCAGTAAGAAACTACCAACTAAGCTCTAAAGATAGAGAAAATATGTAAAACATATAAATAAAATGAAAATTTACACCTAAAAGTCCAGATATCATATACCAGGTCAATGAGACAATAAGGATAGCCTATTCTATTCATGTCCAAGAGACTAGTATAATAAGGCTAAGAAAGTATGAAGGATAAAGTATCCTATTCTTTCCATATTAATAAATCATAATACTATACCTTATATCCTTGGCTAATATGTGAATAAAGGGCGAAAGAAAGGTAGATAACTCTATACAATACCAATGAATAAATATACAATATGAACAAATAAAAGAGAGATATACTGTAGAACCAAAGCAACGTATAACTATATATATAGTTATGAGGTCAACTCAAAGAATAACCTAAATTATCATGTCCTTATTTTAAGACCTTATTATAATCTGATCAGGATTTAATACTCTCATTATAGGATTTCTAACCCACATGGTTAGAAATGAATTAAAAATTTATAATAATGCTATCATAAGATAAAAGAGGTCAGGAACATACCTCAAATATTGATACCAAATCAATGACCAATCCATCATAAGCTATCCATAATAATTATCATAACAATGATAATAACAATATCAAAAGTATTTCAAGTAACTTGTTATTTGGGATAACCAAACATCTAGTTTATCCTATGCATTCTCCACAAGCTTTTGCTTAGAAGATTTAATCAGCATACAACAACACAAGGCATGTTCATCACCCATATCTATGCAACCATCAAATATTGGCTGATAGACATAGGCACATACTGGTGATAGGCGATGCACATGTAAGAATATATATAGGTTACACAATCGACAACACAATCTTATCATCATAACCATCATCATCATCTTAATCAACCTCTGGCCTTTCCTAGTATCAACGTATCATCATAATATTCTCTGTACTAAAACCAAGTATATATATACATCATCAAAGCAGTATCCTTTAAACTCAAATCGGGTATATGTATCATCACGACAATATCCTCCAAAATTGAATCGAGTATATATATCATCAAAATAGTATCCTTCTGACTATAATCATGTATATGTATCATCATAATCATCACTAGATATATATAGATATATAAATGGTGTATGGACTCAAGATAGGACTAAAAGATTGTAAATTCATAATTCTCTTGCCCTCATTGTGAAAGTATAGAAAGGTTCAGAATATCTCACGACCAAAGTAAATAATAATCTTAAGTTTGGATCAAAATCTATCTTGGTCAATCATAAAAAATATATTTTCACCTCTTTTATATGTATAAATATTTCATTTAGTTAGGCAGTTATTATAGTAAATAAGTTCATTGTTAAGGTGAAAAGTATGTTTTAACCCTAATTTAGAAAAATAGTGATAAGGTCGTATTTTAGCTAGGATCACATCAATACCGATATAAATCATAGTGTACCAAATCTATGCATGCCATCACTAGTATTCAGTCAATGAAATCGTAGGCAACATAAACATATATGTGTCAATATTCTACAACCATATTTTTTAGAAGAATAAATACTTCCCGGATATCCAAACAATATCATAACACGACCCTCGGCCCAATAACATATCCGATATAATTACGATATAATAATCACATTCTTAGGTCCATATACATATCCAGAACTCATATTGCCAATTAAATTTATAAGTCATAGCATATCTATAATTATCTCACATTGATGAGGCATCTCAGATTTAGGAGATATAATATTAATAAGCATATCACCTCTATTAGACATCTCATATCTATACGTCCTACATTATGACCAAGAGGAAAATCATCTCTATAAGCCTAATAATCACAGCTAAGTGGAAAATGCATCTCTATAAGGCAAATATACAAACTAAAGGAAACTGCATCTCTATGGGCCAAATATCAAAATTAAGAAGAAAATGCATCTCTATGGGCCAAATATCAAATCTAAGAGGAAAATATATCTCTATGTGCCAAATATCATAACTAAGAGAGAATACATGTCTTTAGGCCAAATATCATAAATAAGAGAAAAATGTATCTTTATGGGCCAAATATAATAACTAAGACGAAAATGCATCTCTATGGGCAAAATATCATAACTAAGAGAAAAATGCATCTCTATGGGCCATATATCATAATTAAGATGGAAATGCATCTCTATGTGTCAAATATCATAACTAAGAGCGAAATGCATATCTATGAGCTAAATATCATAACTAAGAGGAAAATATATCTCTATGGAAAAATATCATAACTAAGAGAAAAATGCATCTCCATGGGATAAACATCATAACTAACAGAAACATGCATCTCTATGGGCCAAATATCATAACTAAGAGGAAAATCCATCTCTATAGGCCAAATATCATAATTAAGAGGGAATACATCTATGGGCCAAATTTCATAATTAAGAGAAATATGCATCGCTAGGGGCCAAATGTCATAATTAAGAGAAAATAACATCTCATAAAGCCCAATATCACATCTAAGAGAAATTAAATTATCTATAGTTCATTGATAATAATCCGGCGAAAATCATCTCAATTTATCAATTCACCAAGTAAATTTCATAAATAAGGCTCAATAGTCTCATTTAGTCCTACTATTTGCAATTAAGTCCTTAAGGGCTTACAAAAGTCTTGGCCTAAGTGGGCTGGATGATCCACTTCTAATCCTCAAACTACATCTTAGCTGAAGTAAACCCAAAACTAGGTAAGGTATCTTGTTCAACATCTGGATATCAAGTAAGCCATAACCAATCCAAAATAGGAAATTCATCTAGAAATAACAGCAAGTATGTCAATTCTATCCCAAGATATGATTTTAAGATTACTAGACTAGTCCAATTAAGCTCAATCACACTAACCATGATTCCAACATTTGGACCACGTCCCAAACTTATATCATAATATTTCCATACTAAAAACTAATTCAATCTAGGGAGAAGGTAATAGAATTCTAAAAGGGTCTCAAACATACAACCTTAGGGATCCAAAAACCTTTTCCAATTCCCCAAACAACAATAATCAATACTAGGTTATTTATTCATAATAAAGCCTAAGATTCATATTAACATACCATTCATAACCCACATCATCTTTGAAGAAGAGTAGGTAGAAGCCTACCTCAAGGCCGAACCACAAAACCTCACATAATACACCACATGATAGTCATCACTTCACAATCCATGAAATGCCATCATTCTATAAAAAATATAATCTACTCATCAATACCCATCGAACTATATCCATATTGTACTATTGTGCTTCGGGTCCAAAAATGACACCAAAAATCCAAAGTTTGTCCCACGTACAAAAATCGTATTTCCAAGGTCAACCCAATGCTCATACATTATCAAGGAATCATAACCCTCAATTAATGGGTGAAAACCAATAAAATTTGGGGCTAAATCAAGCCCTAAGCTAAATTGGGGTTTTAGGTCAAGACTAAGAAATTTACCAATAAAGTGATGAAATCTTACCTTAATCCGGTTGATAATCATGATAAATGATATTTAACAATCTCCCTAGACACCCATAAGACTCAATTTTAAGTTATCATACCCATTTAGGATTTTAGCCTCTCAAAGATGATGGGAAAATACCTACATTCCATACCTTGGGGTCTATGTATAGACTCCCTTGGCAAAGCGATGTGGTATACCCATGACAACAAAGTCAAAAACTTGATTTTGACCCTCAAAACTCATTCTGAACCTAAATAACATGATACAACATTGAAATTTTTGTGTAAACCATAATTTTAGTCCACTGGATTCATCAAAAGTTTTATCTAAGATGGTTTAGGTAAAAAGTGAGGCCCATACCTATAATTTCATTTTACATAAAATTTGCTCAATATCCCAAAATAAGTTTAAAAGCCTTGGGACCTGAACCGATGGTCTCCCTATCCTAAAATTGATTTTTCAAACATGACAGAGAAGTCTAATTTTTATTACGAGGTTGTTTCAACCAAATGTGGGTCCCACACCCATATTTTAATTTTTCAACTTTTCGGCCAATAGGTAAAAATAAGATCAGGTGCATTGGAACTTGAACTAGTGGTATACCTAGACTAAAATTAATTTTTTAGATTTACTGGCACAGTTTAAATTTGCATCTAAGATCATCTCACTGATGTTTTCTCCTGATGGCTATTTGATACAAATGAAGAATTCAAAATAGGGAAATGACTCTAAAAATTAAATAAATTTCCCATTAACTAAAGCATCGGTCCCAGTATGTCATAAATTACTTGTAGAAGCTATTAAGAATCACTAATTTTAATGATAAGTGGAAACATGAAAAATAACCGAAAGGGTTATTACACTATTTCCATCACTAACCACTTAATCATCACTACTTCATTGGCCACTATTAATTAGTTAATCATTTATCATTCCTAGATTACTAAGTTACTAGTTATCACTTAGTCAAATATCCACCACATTTCATACTAATTTACACCATGGAATATCAATATAAATCCACTATCTGTAATATTATCAACTAGGTATCCTTTATCGCTAGCCATCACAATGTTGACTAAAATCCATCATTCATCAACTAATCTCATTTATCAATTAACATCATTACTTAGCAATACATACCACTAATCATCAACTATACAATTTTGTAGTTATTTAAGACTATTGGTCTATGACCAGAATCAGTAATATTAATAATATACCTAAATTACATGTATGTATATAAACATATAATTGTCATACATATACCACGGTAGAAGATTCCATGGTTGTTAAAAGAGTCTATAGGGGGTGTGTGATATCTGTTGGTGGCAGACATACTCTGGTATCTTTGATAGAGTTGGACATGGTTAATTTTGATGTTATTTTGGGGATGGATTGGTTGCACTCTTTCTATGCTTCTTTAGATTGTTGAACCTGTATGGTCATGTTCAAATTCCATAATGAGTAGGTCATTTTATAGGAAGGTTGTTCCTTAGTACCTAAGGGAAGGTTCATTTCATATCTTAAGTCTAAAAGGGTGATTTTGATGGGTGTTTGTACCATTTGGTTCAAGTAAAAAATTCTAACTTGGAAGAGACTTCTCTAGAATCCATTCCCGTAGTTAATAAGTTTCTCTTCCTGGTGATCCTCCCAATAGGGAAATTAATTTTAGGATTGATCTTGTTCTATCTACTCATCCAATTTTTATCCCTCCTTATAGAATGGCACCGACGAAGCTAAAAGTTCTTAAGGAGCAATTAAAAGACCCCTTAGATAAAGTTTTTTGCTACCCTAGTATTTTTCCATGGGGTAACCCCATGTTGTTCATGTGGAAGAAGGATGATTCCCTTCATAGGTTCATTGATTATCGTTAGTTGAGCAAAGTGACTGTTAAGAATAGATATCCTCTTCCTATGATTGATGATTTGTTTGATAAACTTAAGGGTGAAAATTATTTCTCTAAGATTGATCTTCGATTGGGTTATTATCACCTTAAGATTAGGGATACAGATATCCTTATGACTTTCTTTAGAACCTAATATGGTCACTATAAGTTTCTTGTCATGTCTTTTGGGTTGACAACTGCCCAGGCGGTATTCATGGATTTGATTAATAGAGTCTTCTACCCGTTCTTTGACATATTTTTTATCATCTTCATTGATGATATATTATTTTGTTCTAAGAGTGAGCAAATCATGTCAATCACCTTCATTCCATGTTACAAGCATTGAAGGATCATTATTTGTATGCCAAGTTCTCTAAGTGTGAGTTTTGGTTGAAAGTCATAGCTTTTATTGGTCATGTCATCTCTAGTGAAGGGATCATGGTAGATCCCCAAAAGGTTGCAACAGTTGAGAAGAGGCCTAGACCTATGACTCCAACTGATATTCGGAGTTTCTTGGGTCTACCCAATTACTATATAAGGTTTGTGGAGAGTTTCTCTACTATAGCTTCTCCTTTGACCAAATTGACTTATAAGAAGGTCAAGTTCTTGTGGTTTGATGCCTATGAGGGTAGTTTGAAGAAGTGGAAAGCTAAATTAACTTCAGCTCTAATTTTTATATTGCTCAAGGGTAGCGATAGTTTTATGGTTTATTGTGATTCTTCTCATATCGGTCTTGGTTATGAATTAATGCAACATAGTATGGTGGTAGCCTATGCTAGTAGACAATTTAAAGTTTATGAAAAGAACTACCCTAATCATGACTTAGAGTTTTTAGTCGTGGTCTTTGAGTTAAAGAAATGAGACATTATATATGGGGTTCATGTTGATATCATTTTTTATCGTAAGAGCCTCCAATATATACTTATCGAAAGGGAATTAATTCACATCCAACAAAGGTGTCTTGAGTAGTTGAAAGACTATGATATGAATCTTCATTATTATCCTAATAAGGTTAATATAGTTGTTGATGCCCATAGTAGATTGTCCATGGAAAGTTTGGCCCATATAGATGAGAATAGGTGAGAATTGGTAAAGGACATTCACCGTTTAGCTAATCTCGGAGTTTGACTTACGAAGTTTGAGGATGGGGGTGTATTTGTTCTTCTAGTGTATCAGTCGTTCTTATTGTTGAGTTAAAGAAAAAGCAAGTGTTGGAAAGTGACTTGATGAAGATTAAGAGTAATGTGGGTCAACACAAGGTTGCGGACTTTGCCATTTGTGGTGATGGTATCTTGAGATACCACGGTAGGATATGTGTTCCCGATATTGATGGATTAAGTGAAAGGATCATGGCCAAGGCTCATGGATCCCGTTATGCCATTCATCCCGGTTCCACCAAGATGCATCATAATCTTAGAGAGTTTTATTGGTGGGGGAATATAAAGCATGATGTGGCTAGTTATGTATTCAAGTGTATGATGTGTCAACAAGTAAAAGTTGAGCACATGAGGCCCGGGGGCTTATATAAAGAGATCCCCCTACCCAAATATAAATTGGATGAAATTACTATGGATTTTATTACCAGTATTTCTAGATCTCAAAATCAATGTGATTCTATTTCGGTCATTAATGGTAGAATGACCAAGTCCGCTCACTTTTTGATCGTGAGGAAAAATTGCTAGGCAAAAGTTATATGCTATATCAGATTATAGCGAAAGATTATGCTATGGTTTCTATTATCTTTGATTGTGGTCCTCTTTTTTCATCCCAATTTTTAAAGTTGTTCCAAAATGGTTTGGGTACTAGAATGTGCCATAGTATCGCGTTCCACTCGCAAATGGATGGAAAAGTAGAAAGGACCATCCAAACATTAGAGAATATGTTGCAGGCTTATGTGATGGAATATTGTGGTAGTTAGTATGACAACATTCCTTTGATTGAGTTGACATAAAATAATAGTTACCCCTCTAGTATTGGCATGACCTCTTTTGAGGCATTCTATGGTAGGAGATGTCGATCTCTTATTGGTTGGTACGAGGTGGGCGAGCGTAAGTCGCCTGGCCTCTATAAAGTTTACCAAGCCTTAGAAATTGTGATGGTAATTCATGATTGATTGAAAACCACTCTAATTCACCAAAAGTCCTCTGCGGATGTAAGGCATAGGGACTTAGAGTTTAGTGTTGGCGATTGAGTATTCTTGAAAGTGTCTCCCATTAACGGTGTGATTAGATTTGGTAAAAAGGGGAAGCTTAGTTCCAGCTATGTTGGCCCCTTCAAAATTAAGAAGAGGGTGTGCAATGTTGCCTATGAGTTGGAGTTGCATTCTAGTATGAACTCCACTCACCCGGTTTTCCATGTCTCTATATTGCAAAAATGTGCGGATGATCCTTCGTTGGTTGTTCCTTTGAGGGATGTTGATATTTCAAACTTATTTTCCTATGAGAAGATCTTGGTGAGGATCTTGGATCATCAAGTTTGCTAGTTGAAAACAAAAGTGGTGGCTTCGATGAAGGTTCTATGGAGGAACCAAAATTTTGAGGATGCTACTTAGGAAGCGGAAGAGGACATGAAGTCCAAGTACCCATATTTTTTTTGTATTACGTAAACTTTGGATGGAGTTATGTTTTGATCTCCTTGATTTGAATTATGTCTTGATAGACAATGGGTTAAATTCCCAAATGAGTTGAGTTGATTTGTATTTTGGTAAACCATGGGTTCAAGTCTCTAATGCTTTGAAATTATATGAGTCCTTGCTTTGATCGGTTTAAGTCCCTAGTAGCTTGAGTTGATTTATGTCTTTGATAAATGATGGGTTTGAGTCCCAAGATCTATAATATAAAGTTGTTTGATGATGATTATGATATGTCTTGTGTAGTACCCTTGTTGTATACTTGTTCTAACTCATTCAAGGATTGGTTTGATATGTGATAATGTGTTAGCTTATGTTTATTGCTTACCTTACCCGTCATTCATCGATAAATGATCTAATTGGGGGATAATTGAAATACTTAGGCTTTGATCTATTAAAAAATTTCCTCATATGATTTTTTTGCACTTGGTATGACTAAGGGTACCACTCGTACCATTTGGATATGAGTTGGTGACCCCCTATTGTACCCTAGAAAGTATAGTGAGGGTCACTCACTATCCTATGTACAAGAGAGGCTCCAATAAATCAGTACCTTAAGGTACATATCATAAAAATACTAATCATATAGAGTGATGCCTAGACCAAAAGTGGACTGTTTTTGGTATGGTTGATGGGTATGAGTTAGGGTTGATTTGTATCCTCTGGATACAACTCAAAGGTGCATTATTATATCCTTAACAGTGTGGGACCTAGGAGAAGACTAGGGTATGAGTCATGGTACCACTTATACCCTATGGTAGAACTACTTAAGTGAGTCGTATGGTGAGTCGTACCCCAGGATGGTGTCAATTTTAATCTTTTAACTAAAGGCCTTATGGTCATTTTCCATGTAAAAACCCATAATCCCTCTCAAGATATAAGTCTATGTAGCCCCCTAAACTTCCATTTTGATGGACTAAACACCCTAAATACTCTCTCATGATCATCTTTGAAGAAATAAAGGCTAGGGTTTCAAGAGTGATCTTCAAGGGGCAAAGGGCACTCAATATTCTTGGTGAATCATCTTGTTTAAGGAATTTACCTCTTCCCCTTGTTAAATAAATTTAAACCCTTGTATTTCATAGTTGAATTAGTAAGTGTATATGGTGGTTTTGAAATCATATGAAAAGGGTTTTATTGTTTAATGATGAATAATTATGATTGTTACTTAGAATTGTGTTTTAGTATATTATTGATGATTACTTTACATTTGAATGCTTGTTGTATATGGTTTAACATGTGGGTCATAAGTAACCCTAATCTTGATGATTTCTACCATGAAAAATTACCTTTTGAAGGTATACACATAAGGTGTTTGTGAATATGTCTAAGTGAGATGTCTAGTTACATGATGATGATGCTTTGAACTAGGAAAAGGGCCCAATATGTATGAATTCTTGAAAAATGATACTATAAGGGTAAAATGAGCCATGTATTATGTAATTGGAGACCTGGATGGTTTGATTAATAAGAAGAGGGTTAAAGTCCCTAACATGAAAATAAAGTTGAATTGTGTGTTGAACTAAATTGTGATATAGAATTTCCAAGGAAGTATGAATGGCTTGTAAGGGTCTCGAGGACCTTAGTTGACTTGAATGGTAAGTTGAATTAAGGAATTGGCCTATTGAAATAGTCGAGCAATGAAGGCTCCCATGAAGACCATGTGGTCATGTATGGTGTTAAATAGGCTAAATGGGTTAAAGTCCTTATGAGCGGAATTTAGTGTATGTTGATGTATGGACAAAGAGTTAGACTCACAATGTAAACTAGGGATGGTCGTGATGGCATGAGGTTAAAGTCCTTTACCTAATGGAATCGCTTGTGGTTAAAGTCCTTTGTATAATAAGATATGATGAGGTTGAAGTGCCTCGCCAAATGAATTGGCCTAGGGTTAGAGTCCCTTATCTAATATGGTATGAGTTGACTAATATGTAAACAAGAGGTTAGAGTCCCTAACTTATATGTATATGTATGTGGTTAGAGTCCCTTACTTAATGATATGTGAACATAGTTAAAGTCCTATGCCTAATATGAAATGCAGGACTTTATATGTGTGGAAGGTTAGAGTCCTTTATTGCATGTATAGTGAATGAGTGTGTCCAAAATATTGATAAGTCTTGCTCCCTTGGTTAGCATGTTATATGTCTATATGTATGGATAAGGTTATGAATGTGATTGAATAAGATATATATTGACTTGTTGTTGCATGACGGTGCTATTTTATCTTTATCCTTGAGTTACATGCTAGCTTTCCAACTACTTACCATCTCCGAATGCTATGTCCCTATGCGACATAGGGGCCATAGTATCATCTTCTTTTTCTACATAGTGATAAGGAGACTGAAGTGGTTCGTTCATTGACTACTGAGTGGCGAGCTTTCTTAATTCGGAAGATATTCATTCTTGGTCCCCTATATTTAGTCTTACTTTTATTTTGGCTTTGTTTGGCTATTGGCAGGGGCTTATCCCAATATATATGTTTCTAAACTTTGGTTTGTATTGAGGTATTGTTGATGACTGTGGACTTTGGAATGTTGGTTAGTGTGATGAAGCTCATAAGGTGATTAGCCATGTTTAAGTTATTAGTTCTAGTATTGTTTTCGTTATCTTATTATATGGTCGGGATTCCCCCAACCCATGTGATTAATGTGATGATTGTTATGGATTATCGAGGCAACCTCCGATTCATATGGCCTTGAGGTTCCCATACGACATGGCCCAATTTTGGGGTGTGTCAATAGTTTAATGATAAAAAGTTGAGGGTGATTCAATGTAGTCGTGAGGCTAAGACAACATCTCTTGATCCTAAGGGTGTTTTGATGTTTGTAGTTGTGTTTGTGTGCAAAAAGTTGGTGGTTGAATTCGATAGATCTTGGAGGAGGCTCATTATTTGAAGTAATGCATTCATCCAGGTGCGAATAAGATGTACCATGACTTGAAGCAACACTGTTGGTGGTGTGGGGTCAAAAAAGATATTATGGAGTTTGTGGCCAAATGTTTGAATTGCCAGCAAATAAAGTATGAGCATCAGTGTAATGGACTATGTGGTCATTACTAAAAATATATATGTAAAAGAATAATAATGTCTTTCATCATAAGTTATAGAACCAATTCTTTAGTATAAGAGTTTATTAGACATGAACTAAGGTCATGCAATACCCCTAATACAAATATAAGTTGGAATGGTTCTTACTAGTAGTGTTTTAAGCTAAGTTTAAATTGGTCAACTAAAAATGATCTTATTTCCTATAATATAAAGAGTTGTGGGCTCAATATTCCACAAATTAAATATAATTAAGTAATCTTTTCAACACATCTGACTGCTCATTAATCTGCCTACGGATTAAAAAGTTATGACCATTTGATTGAACACTATCTGGGCTGAGAAGTTAACCGTCATAGCGTACTGTTGTGGTAAAATTACCACTGCAGCTGTGACTGGGCAGATTTTAAGGTAGTTTTGGATAGGTTTTTGGGTTTTAACTTAAAAACATCATCCTAAATCCATAGAGGGCAATTTCTCAACTTCTTCGGTGAAAATTCTTCGTTGAGGTATGTTCTTTTGTCATCTTCTTCGCATTTCAATCCTTTAACATGTTAGAATCATTAGAACGATCTTCAATGACAGAATTCATACAATTTGAACCTTAAGTTCACTAAATTTTGGGGAAAACTTTTAGGTTGTGCTAATATAACCTATAATTGCTTTTAGATTGTTAATTAACAATTCCAAGCACAAATTAGTGATTCTAAAACATGCAATTTGATTCTTGAGAATCTTGAATTAAATAAAAATGAAATTTTTGTCTTTGAAACTCCATAAATGTAAATGGATTGAGTATAATAAAACTAGTTAAGGGTTAATTGACACCATGTAATAATTTAGACCATGATTAAGGTTAGGTGGATAGAATTCCCTAAGTAGTTATTCGAAGAGTAATTGTTTAGTTACTCTTATAATTTTTTATTTCTAAAATTATTTGGCTAATGGAAACACAAAGGAAAGGAAAGAGAAACTTTGGTATGGGTTGCTTATACCAATATCTTTAGTTGAGGTAGGTTATGGTTTAATGTGTAGTAGACTTGGACTAGAAGGAAGTAAGAAATGTAGTTGATAGGAGTTGCATGTTAGGTCTTCAGGCATAGAGTTTAGATGCATATAACACGAAAATAATGTAATAATGATATAATTGTGTGTTATTGTGTTTTGCGTGGATCCCATGATGGGTGTTTTTATTTAGTGATTTATTTGATGATTTATAGAGTTTAATATGTGAATGTGAAAAATAACAGAAGAATTAGGTGACCTTCTAACGTATAGAACTAGTCTTTAATACCATTAAAAGGGTGAGCCGATATTGTTTATATTTGAAGTATAAGATATTCTTGCTAGAAATACTTAGGAGGAATGATTGTTATAAGAGGTGGTGATGATATTACCTATGAAACTAAAGTCAAGTTCTGCTATGCGCTAGAAAGTAATATATGTAAAGGTGTATGACTCTAGCAAGAATTGTAACTTGAATAGAGCTGAATGGTTGAACGACTGCTAAACGGGTAAGTGTCTTAGGTGTAATGGTTACAAGTTAGGAAATAAATTTACTGATTTTAATAGGAATAAAGGATAGTTAAATTGGTGAATGAAATAGAATGATGAATTGGAGTGTAGATATCAATCCTGTTGGAATGTGCACTCCGAAATTGGAAATTGATTGATTGGTGTTTGCAGCACCCCAAACTTTCAGGCTAAGATTTTTACCTTTATAAGTATGTAGTTATATCTAACCCATTGAATTATTATTTTTACCTAGGTTTTATTATCAAATTTCTTGTATGATAAATGTATTGAATGTGATTTGAGGTCATATGAAGTCCCTAACACCTAATTTAATTGAAATCTCCTCTTTCGACCAAGTTTTAGTGTAAGATTCTTATGTGGTAAACTTCAAATGATAATAAATTCTATTATTTGAAGCTTTAGGTGGCATAGTACCCACCAACTTAATGTTATTTGAATCTTATTTCAAACATATTATATTTGTCATCAATCCACTTCTAGAGGAAAAAGTTATGACCATTTTAGTGAAGAATGTCAAACTGTCAAATTTGTAGACCCATACGATGAGAGGAATGACTTCTGGTTGGATAATTTGATGAAGTTCCAAACACCTTAAAAATTCATCCTAGAACCACTGACCAATACCAATGATTTTTGTTAAAACCAACTACCGTTGGTTGGTCCATCTAATATCAAAAACAACTTTATGGTCACATTTTTCTTAATAAATATTTTTTTTTCCATTTAAACCTCTCTCACGAAATGTAGGTCACTAAAACCTACATATATGAAGTCCTATACCTTATTATTCCCCTAGTCTCTCAGAAACAAGTCATTAACAAGTTCAAGAAAGCTAGCATTCCAAATCAAGCAAATATCTTATGGTCTTCTTGTTAAGCATTTGTGTTTTCTTAGGTATGCAAGATTTAGTGATAGAATGTTTCATACTCACGCCCAAGTATTTTAATTATATGATGAAGTATGTTTAAATCTAGGATATTACCCAATTATCCTCAATCAATGTTTTTTATGCAAACTAGAGTTTTTATAATATGTTTCTCAAGTATATCATGAGTTTATATGAAATGTTTCTCATGCATATCAATGAACTACTGTGAATAACATATTCATTATATTATTATTATTCTCCAAGCATGTTTTAAGATTATTTATGTAGTATTGGAAGCTACCTCATGTGTTTACAAGTTAGGCATGATTTCAAGAAAGTTTACACACGATCTAATTTATATGAATACAAGTAAGATATGTTTATGAAAGAAAGATATAAATAGTTTTTACCAAAAAGTACATGATTAGTATGGTATTTAAGTATGCCAGCAATTCTTATAAATAGTTTTTCCAAAAAGTAATTTTCATGCTTAGTTTGGTATTTGATATGACATCAAGAAATATAGATAGTTTTGACATCAAGATATGTTGCATGATAAGACAGAAGCTATATAGATATGTTTTTGGAAGGATAACTTAACATCGAGAGGGCCTATATTCTAGATAGCACTTTTCCCAGAACTATGTGCGACGTAGGTTTATGTTAGCCCGAGAGGATTAGAAGGATTCATAGATAGATAGGTTTTATACCATTGTATGTATAGGAAACCCCTTTCCAATTCTGATTAAAATTTGGTGTATCATGACATCACATGGTGTCTGTCATTTTGAAAAAACTCCCACCAAAGCATATTCTTTATAATTTCATTATACCTACATATATAAGCATTAAGAAAAGAAATTTTATGTAGACTCTATAACTTATGATTCTTTTCCATTTTTAACCTGCTTATCATGCCTTAAAGGATTTCCTTATATTTATGTTTCCATTTCCATTCATGATCTTAAGCTATTCTTATGTTCTCATTTTCAAATTAAGATTATTGCTATAGATGTATATATATAACTTCCGTACCAATATAATAAATTTTATTGATTGTGTCTTGCACTATATTTTTCATGTGATATTGATCTAATTCTCAAGCTCAAGATCGCTGCTAGACATTTGGTACCATCTACACTTTAGCTGTTTCGTGAGCTCTCTCATCATATAAAAATGTAGAGTCATATTCTACTTTTCTAGTTAGCTTAGAATATTCTTCTTTTTTTCCAATAAGGTGTCACGACCCAAAAACCAAGGGCCATGATGGAACTTGTCGCAACAAGCCTTAAGAAGTAAGCCTATTACCCAAACTGATATTAAAGGAGAAAGCAATACCAAAAACCTAAGGCAAAGCTTCTAGAGCGAAGCCAAATCATACAAACATGATAATAGCAAAAATACTATTAAGATATCAAGACAAATCCCAAAACTTGGTGTCACAGAGTAAGAACTACTAAAATACATCTCGAATGTCAAAGATACACTAATAGTCTAAAACCAATAAAAATTTATCTGAAAATATTAAATAAGAAATGAAAATTGACAGGAAGAGGTAGTAGCCCAACTCCTGCAGCAGAGGACGTCTGCTATCTCCAATATATTCTAAATGCTCTGAGTTAGCTATCTATGTGGTGTAGTTGGATTTGGATCTGCACCGAAAGGGCATTTTAGGAATGAGTAAGGTCCATTTATCTCAATAGGTATCATAGGTTGCCAGAGTAAAGTAGAAAATAAAGCATATATGCACAAACTATGGGCAAGTCACCTGCAATCAGAAAATGTCCCAAATGGTAGCCCACACCGTATCCATTAACATTTCTAATATATACTAATTTAACAAAGACTAATACAAGAAGAAAACACAGATATACATGAATAGCAGGTACAAGTAGGGGAAAAAATTCAAATAAGCAAATATCACATAAAGAACAGATACACAACATAACATAAGCGCAATATATATGGAACACAATGAATATGATGATGATGATACACGAGGTTATTGCAAAACCTCTGTATACACCTACCAAGATGTTCTCTCAAGATAGGATCCATGGGGGGATCATCAAACCATATACAACAAATATCCCATACCAATATCCATAACGCCTCTCTAGTACATTTATCGGTAGAGGGTTTTAAACATATCATATTTTTTGTCAGATAAAGCCAGAGTTTCTAGTATTTCTACGGTGGTACAACTATTTCATGAATGAATATAATGTGAGGATGTAACAAATATAAGAATAGTCAAAAATCCAACCAATATACCAACTATATGAGCCAAAAACCCACTCAAATCAACAATCCATGATCAAAAAATCCAAAAACTATGAACTGAAAAATACAAGCAAATATCATTGATACTACATAAATTCTAAATAGGCATATCAATACTAGGCCAACAACATCATACAAGACCCCACACAATCACGCATATCAAATAATGTCTTGAAACCATAAAATATTATCCACCTAGATCCCAGTACAAGCATATAAATTACCTAAATGCATTTTCCATGATACAACTAACAACACAACCTAGTCTGAAGAAAGTAAATCCATAACCTACCTCAAATGAAAAAACTGAAACAATTATGCCTTTATCACCGAGCCTTCACCTTATGCACAAACTTACAATCAGCTCAAACACATAAATATAGAATCTACAAATCTAAATAAAGCCAATGAAACCCATACTGCCCACATCAAATCGGGGTAAAAAAGGACCCCCCAAAATGGGTTTTTCAAAATGAAAGGGAAAATCGACATTTTAGTCCAAAAGAATATTTCTTAAGATTAAAAAAAACTCATACGAGAAAACCCAAGTGAAGATAGGCTGAAAGGTTTCAATAAAAAAAAACTAATTTGGCCTTTCGGGCCAAAATACAAAATTTTTTTGTTTAAATATAGTTTAAACAAGATTTAAATGATAGGATCGAAGAAAAGTAGTTAAAATAGGAGTTTGGAGCTTACCCAGACATAAAAATGGAGAAAATTGCCTAAAAATCCTAAAACTCAATGCTCCAAGTCTCTAAAATAGTGAATAAAATATGAAAAGGATATTATATACTAAGGTGCCAGGTGCTTCTAAAGAGGTCTACTGCATTAACGATACCCGCCAATGAATGCCAATCTACAAAGGTGAACAAAGACTTCTTTTCAGCCTACCTCTAAAGCTCCGTTGTCCAGCAAGAATCGGCTGCCAAAGTGGCCAAGTGGCACATTAGCACCTACTGCTAAAGTGGCTAAGTGGTGCTTTAGCACCTACCGCTAAAGTGGCCGATTGGTGCTTTAGTGACTACCACTAAAGTTATAAAAATGATGCTTTAGCACCTTCACAAGCTGTGAAAATTTTGAAAATTCCAAGGCTCTGCGGACCTCTCAGGATTTATCAAGAATCCCAAGAACGCAAAAAAATTATGCTACCCTATTAAATTTGATAATTAAGACTCAGTTGCGATATTAAAATTTCAAAAAAATGTTGATTCCCCAGAATTGACCCCCAAGACCTATTTTAAAAATTTTCCAAATAGAGTTTCCAAATAAGATACAAAAGCCATAAAATCACATCCCCCATGTTATCAACCTAAAATCAATGTTTTAGATTTGCTGGCTCAGTTTGTTTTTCCATACTATGCACAAATCAAAAAATGTTACCTAAAGACAACTAATAAGCCTCTAGATCATCAAAAATCACAATCTCACATAAAAACAGTGAAATACATTAGGAAACATGCCAATCATCACCCACCCAAGAAGTATAACAGTATAACCACAAGGAAAGGTAAAATTTTCAAATCGCATAGTGATAAATATTTCACACAAATCACCAAAATTCAAGTTGTTACATCATCCACTACTGAGAATCTAGTTTGTCCTCAAACTAAAGGCAACTGAAATAGTTGAATTAGTGAAAATCTAGGCATACCTACAATGCATATCAGACTCGACCTCCCTAGTAGACTCATCTATAGGTCGATGTCTTCACTAGACTTTAACCACTTGAATATCTCTAAAATTCAATCATGTAACATCCATGGCTAGAATAGAGATGTGCTCCTCAAAAAAGGACAATAAATAACTAAATCAACTGAATTCCAATGAATGACATAAGACTTATATGGAATTTTGAATCATAGAAACATAAGAAATTGGAGGAACTGCTAATAAATCTAGGGGTAGTGATAACACATAAACCACATCTCCAATTGTTTGAAAAATCGCAAAAGGTCCAATATACCTGGGGCTAAGCTTGCCCCTCTCCCAAACCTTATCAGACCCTTCATGGGAAAACACAAAGAAATACATAATCACTAACACTAAATCTCAAGGCACAAAATCTATGATCCGCATGGCACTTCTGCCTACTCTAAGTATTAAAAGTCTATCCTGAATGACCGAAACTCTATCTATATACTCACAAAGTAGGTCTGTACCTCAAAGTCTAATCTTAGAAACCTCAAACCAACCAACTGGGGAGAAATAATGTCTACCATATGAAGCCTCAAACAAAGCCATCTAAAAACTGGAATGGTAGCTGCTATTATACACAAACTTAACTAGATCCAGATGTTGCTCCGATTAAACTCCAAAATCTATAACACAAGTGTGGAGCATTTTTTCATAACCAGAATGATCCTCTCTAACTGACCATTGGTGTGGGGGTGAAAAGCTAGGCTAAGATCAACTTAGGTACTCAAATCCTTAAAAAAAGTCTTTTAAAAGTGAGAGGTGAACACTGTACTTTAATCTGAGATCATAGACACTAGCACACCATAAAGATAAACTACCTTAAATAATAGATATGGTCCAATCTCACAACATTAAAGAAGACCAAAACTAGAAAGAAATAAGCCGATTTTGTCAATTTATCCATGATAACCCAAAAATTATTAGAACCATGAGAAGCATAAGGAAACCTAATTATAAAGTCCATAGTGATCTGTTCTAATTTTCATTCGAGGATGGGTAACCTGTAAAGCAAACCACTAGGTCTTAAATGCTCGACCTTTACCTAATGGCAACATACGGGATGAGCTACTAAAATCCTTTAAATCCTTCCTCATACCAGCCCACATATAAAATTATCTCTAATCATAATATTACAGTTATACGTAGATAGATGGATTACTTGGAATAATGCACCTCCTCTAAAATAAGTCTAATCTACGCATCCACTCCTAACACACAAACATGACAACCAATCCTTAAGATACTACTTGGATTAAGCGAGGCTTCCTTATCCTCACCACTTTACATTATCCAATTTAAGAGTCATGATGGATCCTACTAAATCTCACCAGTGGATAAGCCCATACCATAACTCAGAGCTAACATAATGGGTTTATTGAAACACCTTAAACTTTAGCCTTTGAAAATTTCTTAGTTTTGAACCTTTTGGTTATTATATAATTCATACCATGATAGTCATATGGTGTGGATACAGTCTTGCACCCTTGATGTGGGTGATCTCCAATCCATGTAGGACTTGAGATACCCATCACGGCTTGTCCCTAGTTCAGGTTGTGAAAAATTTTGTATCAGAGTGTAGGTCAATGGTAAATTAGGTGACCATTAAGCTATGTCAAGTAGAGTATCTTTTATGAGGGTGTACTGCACCACACTTATAAGATAAAAGCTATGAGACATTTAGGTATGTTTCTCTTTCTTGTTTTCTTAATTTGAGCAGTAGAATCTAAGGTCTTGGATTTCTCTAATACTCATTTGCTCACTATTTCAGATCATGCCTCCCAGATGATCTGAAGCTCATGGGGACTTCTCTATTCCACTTGGGATATGTAGATAGGACATGCCCTATTTATGAGGTATATACCTGGTCTAAGGGTCTAGTTCTTAGTTGTGCTCCTGGAGTTCCACCGATTCCCTCTAGCCCTCTTCGAGCTCCTCACGCAGATGTTATAAATGCTAAGTTTTGTTAGTCTATTCATATGTTGGCTTAGTTGGTAGCTACTTTGATTGAGCATGGTGCTACTATTACTCCATCTTCTTAGGCCACAAAGGTTGGTCAATTCGTGACTTTATATATATGTTCGTTGGTGTTAGGGTTGAAGAGGATCCTTAAGCTTTTACTGATAAGATGGAGAAAATATTCTAGATTATATATGTGTCTGATGTTAAAGGTGTGGATTTTCTTGTCTACCAATTGAAGGAGGTGGTATACAAGTGGTACAAATAGTGAGAATAGTCTAAGGGAATTGATGCAATTCTATATTATGGGATAAATTTTCTAGTGCCTTTTTGGAACACTTCTTTCCTCGAGAGTTAGGGGAGGCAAAGGCAGATGTATTTATTAACTTGAAATAAGTAATAATAACAATTAAGGAATATACTTGGAAATTCTATTAGTTTTCTAGGTATGCTCTGGAGTTGGTGTCTAGTATGAGATCTAGGATGCATAAGTTTTGTTTGGGTTTTCCCATGAGTTAATTCTAGAGAGTAAGGTTGCCTTATTAAACAAGAATATGGATTTTTCTTAGTTTGTAGTAATATACAATAGGATGATGAAGAAAAGAATAAATAAGTTGAGATTGATGAGAGACAAAGTAACAAGTTTAATTTTTATATCAGGGTAGAGGATAGTAGCAAAGTGGTCGATATAGGGGAAAGTAGCTTAAGAAGAAGAGGGGAAGTTCTGGTTCTTTCCCAATGGCTAGCACTCCTTACCCAAAGCAATCGAGTGATCATTTCTCTTTGTATGATGGAGAGTATAGGGTGCAAGATACCCAATCTCAGACTGGTGGGGCTCCATCTGCTTTATCATATCGTCCTTGCCAATTCTGTAGTCAAGCACACCATGACCAGTTTGATAAGGGGAGGAACCAATGTTTTTTGTGGTTTAATTGGGAATATGCAGCGTGATTGTCCCTCTAAAGTTTTTTCTAGGGCCAACAGAGTCTCTATTGCTACCTCATTAGCTCTTACACCAATGGGTGCTACTATTGCTTCTAGTACTATCATTGGCTGAAATCAATTATATGTATTTGCTATTTGTTAGGAGTTTGAGCCATCTCCAGATTTTGTTACCAATATGTTGAAACTCTTTTCTTATGATGTATACTATTTATTTGATCTAGGGTCCTCTTTCTCTTATGTGACCCCATTTGTGGCTGTGAATTTTAGTTTTGGTCTTAAGTATCTATCATACTTTTTTTCTATTTGTACCCCAATTAGAGACTCTGTGGTTGTCAAAGGAGTCTATAGGGGGTGTGTGGTATCTGTTGGTAGTATGGAAACACTGGTAGACTTGATAGAATTAGACATGGTTGACTTTAATGTTATTTTAGGGAGGGATTAGTTGTACTAGTGCAATGCTTTGTTAGACGGTTGGACCCATAAGGTTATATTTAATTTTCCTAATGAAATGGTTATTGAGTGGAAGGGTGGTTCCCAAACCCCTAAGGAGAGGTTCATATCATATCATAGAGCTCAGAAATTTATCTCCAAGGTGTGTCTCCATTATCTGGTCTAAGTTATTAATTCTAACTTTGAGGGCTCTTCATTTCATTCTGTTCTGGTGGTGAATAAATTTCCTGAGGTATTCCCTGATGATCTTGTTAGTATTCCTCTAGATAGGGAGATTGTTTTTGGTATTGATCTTGTTTTGGATACTCTTCCTATATTTATTGCCCCTATAGAATGGCTCCGACTAAGTAAAATAAGCTTAAGAAGCAATTAAGGGACCTTTTAGATAAGGGTTTCATCAATCCTAGTGTCTTATGGGGTGCACCGATGTTATTTGAGCGTAAGATAGATGGTTTCCTTTGAATGTGTATTGATTACCGAAAACTTAATAAGGTGATGATAATGAATAAGTACACTCTTTTGAGGATAGATGATTCATTTGATCAGCTCCAAGGCACTAAGTCCTTCTCTAAGATTGGTCTTTGGTCTGGTTATCCTCAATTAAAGATTAGGGAGGTACCTATCTCCAAGACAAACTTTCGTACCCGGTATAGACATTTTGAGTTTTTGGTTATATTCTTTGGTTTGGCTAATGCCCTGGAGGCATTTATGGATTTGATGAATAAGGTCTTCCATCCGTTTCTTGATCTGTTTGTGATTGTCTTCATTGATGATATTTTGGTGTACTTTAAGAGTAAAGAGAATAATGCCAATTACATCTGTATTATGTTGTAGACCTTGAAAGATCAATCATTGTTTGCTAAGCTATGTAAATATAAATTCTGGTTGAATGTTGTTGCATTTATGGTTCATGTTGTGTATAGTGAAAGAATCATGACAGATCCTTATAAAGTTGTTGTGGTTAAAAAGTGGCCTAGACGCATGACTCCAACTAATATTCAGAGCTTTTTGATTTTAGCAAGTTATTATAGAAGGTTCTCAGAAAGTTTTTCTTCGATTTCTGCTCAATTTACCAAGATAACTCAGAAGAAAGTAAAGTTGTTGTGGTCTAATACTTGTGAGGGTAGTTTTGAGAAGCTAAAAAATAAGTTGACTTCAGCCCTAATTTTGACTCTGCCTGAAGGCACCAAAGGTTTCATCATCTATTGTGACGTATCTCGAGTTGGTTTGGATTGTGTGTTGATAAAGAGTGGCAAGGTGGTTGCTTATGCCTCTAGACAGCTGAAGGTTCATGAGAAGAATTATCCAACTCATGACTTTGAGCATTTGTCGATGATATTCATGTTGAAAATTTAATGTCATTATCTATATGGGGTATATGTTGATATCTTTTATGATCATAAGATCCTACAGTACGTGGTCACTCAGAAAGAGCTTAATATCAGGCAAAAGAGGTGGCTTGTGTTGTTGAAAGACTATGATATGAGTCTTTAATGTCATCTAGGTAAATATAATGTAGTTGCTAATACTCTTAGCATGTTATCTGCTTGGATATTAGCTTATAGAGATATGGATAAGCAGTAATTGGTGAAGAATATTCATTGTTTGGCTAACCTTTGAGTTCGTATCTTAAACTCTAAGGATGGTGGTGTGTTTGTGCAGCAGGTGGCAGAATTATCTCTTGGTTTGGAAATAAAGGAGAAACAGGTATTGGATCCTCTTTTTATAAAGATCAAGGATGATATGGGTAGGCAAAAGGTGATGACCTTTGAAATCAATGGTCATGGTATCTTAAGGTACCATGGGAGATTATGTGTTCTCAATGTTGATGTATTATGAGGTAGGATTTTTGCTGAGGCGCATGAGTTGTGGTATAAATTTTATCCCAGTTCGACAACAATGTATCATAATCTCAAGGAAATGTATTGGTCGAATAATATGAAGTGGGATATAGCAAACTTTGTGTCTAAGTGCATGGTTTGTCAGCAAATGAAGATGGAGCACATGAGGTTCGGTGAGATACTTTAAGAGATTGAACTACTGGTATGGAAATGTGAGATAATTAATATGGATCTCTGTAGTGGCTTTCCACGGTTGCGGAATTAGTGTGACTCCACTTAGGTCATTAAGGATTAGATTACTAAATTAGCTCAGTTTTTACCGTGAGGACTAATTATTCAACCGAGGTCTACGCAAAGTTTTCCCTTCAGGAAGTTATAAGGTTGCATGGTGCACCTATTGATTATTTTGGATCATTGTACTCATTTCTCATTACATTTTTGGCAATCATTTTAGCAGGGTTTGGGGACTATAGAGAGTGGTTGTATGACCTTGCACCCATAGTCGGATAGGTAAGCTGAAAGGACTATTCAGTCTTTTAGGGATATATTGCTAGCATGTGTGGTTGACTATGGTGGTAGTTGGTTCGACCATTTTTCTTTTATTGAATTTTCTTATAACAATAGTTACCATTCTGGCATTGGTATGGCCCTAATTGGGGCGTTGTATGGAAAAAGGTGTAGATATTGTATTGATTGATTTGAGATTTGTGAAGCGGAGATGTTTGGCCCAGATTTTATTCACTAAGCTTTGGAAAAGGTAAAGGTAATTTTGAATTGGCTTAAGACCTCTCAAATTCACCAACAGTCCTATGCAGACATGAGGTAAAGTGATTTGGAGTTTGAGGTTGTAGAATGGGTTTTACTGAAGATTTCTCCCATGAAGGGAGTAATGCAGTTTGGAATGAAGGGAAAACTTAGTCCCCAAGATGTTGGCCTATATGTGGTTTTGACAAGGTTTGGAATATTGTGTATGATTTGGATTTTCCCTCTAGCATGAGTTCCATTCATCTTATATTCCATGTGTCTATGTTGCAGAAATGTATGGGGGATCCTTCATTGGTAGTTACCATTGAAAACATTGGTATTTGATACTCTTTTTCCTCTGAGAAGGTCCCGCCGAGGATCTTGGATTGGCAAGTTCATTGGATGAGAACAGAAGATGATGCTTAGGTGAAGGATCTATGGGGAACTAAAAGTCCATGAAAGCTACTTGGGAAGATGAGGAGAACATGAAGACCAAGTATCTATTCTTATTTTTGATTCTAGAAAACCATGCTAGAGGTATGCGGTAGTTCTTGACTTATTTGTTTTCTATCTTTGTTAGTGGTGGGTTTTGAATTCCTTGGCATGTTATTTTTAGTCTTAAAGGTAAGTGTAGAGATGTTGGAGGATTTAATCATGCTTTTATTGTCTCGTCCCATCATTCGAGGACGAATAATCCTAAGTGAGGGAGTCATAAATACCCCAAACTTTGGCCCTTGCAAATTTTTGAGTTTTGATGCTTCTGATACTCATACGACTCACAATATGATAGTCATATGGTATGGATACGATCTAGGACCCTATTCATATGTTGGCGAGCATGATATTTTCCAAGTTCTATTATAGGTATAGGAAGACTCCATACGAGTTGTATGTTCATGGTACGAGAGATACAATGCCCAACTCTATATTGTTTAGTGCCTAGCCATTGATGTTCTGCTTAGGGTACGACTTTAAGGGTACTTGTTCTATGGTGATGGTACGAGTTAGGCTAAGGAGGCATATGTATGATAGAATGTGGTGCCTAATTTTTTTATCAAGTTACAAGTTGAGGGTACCATTCGTATGATGTGGATATGAAATAAGGTGTCCAAGTGCATCCTACTATGTTCTTTTTACAGCTTTTATGTTGAGGGTATTTTCGACAATTCCTACCCTAATCACTTAAGACCCTATGTCTTATAACACTCATATGGTTTTCACTCTACACTTTAAAGGATTGAAACATTATCTATAAACCTCTTAAGAAGATTGGACTAGGGTTTCTTCAAGGTGATTATCTATAGGCTTAAGGATTGAGAGTGTTACTCGTCCCTCATTGTTAATTCAAAAAAATCATGTGTTTTAAACATTGTTCATGAATCATTGATGGTGGTTTTGAAAACTGTTGTTGAGTGTTTGAATGCATAATGTCGAGTATGGTTTTCTCATATCAAATTATGATTATGTATGCTTTGATAATGGTTTTGCGCATATGGGTGCTTGGAATTGTGATTTGAACAAAGAGGTCATGGTTAACCCTAACTTGACATTTTTTGGCTTGAAATAATGGTTTTTTAATGGTATGCCCTCAACCTATTTGTCAAAATGTCAATACGAAGAATCCTTTCACATATAAATTATGTTTTGAAGTCAGTCATTGGCCTATTAATGTGGATGATAGGCAAATTGCTTTATGAAGTCCTTGTTAGCCATAATTGATGTGAATTGTAACCTTGGTGGTTTGTTTAGTTAAATTGGTTTGAGGCCTTAAATGTTAAAATGCATTGATGTCATTGTTTTGACAATAGGTGTGAGTCCTAAATTTTATTGATAATGGTTATTTCATGTTGTACACTTGGAAGTGGGGTTGGTATGATGATATCAACGGGGTGCCATTGGTAAGTCATGGATTAGTGGTTGTGCATGTGTTAATGAATATTATAAATTGGGCTTTAAAGTGGGATATTTAGCTAGGCCGTGAAAGTGGAGTCTAAAGGACTAACAATAGAAACTGTGCTAGGCAGTGCAAGTATCTATATGATCGGGAGGTTCGAGTCCCCCGAATGGATATATAAATGGGAGGTTGGAGTCCCCCCTATTGTATATGTTGGTTTTTAAGTCACCTTGATTATTCCGAGAGGTTTGAGTCCCCCATAATGGCATGTACAGTTATAGATATTCTTTTATTCATGTGGCTACACACACTGGGGCCCTTCCAGCTAGGGGAAAGTTTGTCCTATATAGACCCTGGGTTCCTGTTTATATCAAGGTTACGCTAGACAACCCAGGTTATGGTTTTCAAAGTGCATGTTAAGCCTTCTTTCCTATCCCGATACAGTATTTATATATATATATATATATTTATGTATGTGATTTCATATGATGATTTGACTAGGTTTTGAATGATGGCATTATTTTATTCCTTTATCCCTACGTTACATGCTAGCACTCCAACTGCTAACTGTCTCCGGATGTTGTATCCCCACACAATGCAAGTCCCGAAAGTTCTTCTACTTTACCTGTGCAGTGATCAGGTGTTCAAGTGGTTCATGAGTTAACAATGAAGTGGTGAGCTTCCACACTCCTGAAGGCTTCATCTGATGGTTTTTATATTGTGTCTTAGACTTGTTTTGATTTTGGTTTTGGCTATTATGGGGGGCAAATCCCAACATGTTGTTGACTTTAGATTTATAGAGTCCTTGTAGGATAACTGTGGACTTGGGTGTATTGGTTGCTATAGACTTATAATGAATTGTTATCGATCTTATTAATCTTTATTTTGTTATATACACTTGTGGCTATTGTACTGGTTAGGTTAAGTGAAGGGGGTGATCTCCGGTCCACGTAGGACTTGAAATACCCATCTTGGCCAGGCCCTGATTCGGGTCGTGATATTAATACTGTAGGAAATGCCCAACAAAGGCCAAATTCAAAAACATAATATATAAATTGACAAGTGTTATAAATAGATAATATAGTCAATAGACTATACGATTTCCACGGCCTAGTAGAATCAGTACAAGAGCATCAAATATCGATAGTACAACCTAAAAGACTTAGAATATATCTGATACATCTGTCTCAATACAAAAGACTGAATAACTATAAGGTAAAAGGAAATGGGCAACTTAAAACTCCAAGAGCTCACCCTTTCTCATAAAGACCAACTCTACACAAGAAACGGTCAACTGCGACAGGTAGTACTCGGATCTACACAAAAAAGGTACAAAAGTGTACTATGAGCACCAAGACAACGAGTGCTTAGTATCCATCATCGACCAAATGAGCTAAGTCATGATATAAAGATGATATAATGCAAGATAATCATAACTAGGTCAAGGTAGAAAATTGAACCTAAATAATCTCCATCATCACTATATATAATGAGCAACTAAACTGATATAACAATATAACATAATGTATCAACACTTGCAAATATCGCTATGCATAAGAAATACACAATTGGGAATCATAAAACATCATGAAGCTTAACATAAGTAAGCACAAGTACAATGTTGGCTCCCATATGCCAATTGGTACATAAAGTAAAGAACTCATCATACATTACATACTACTGGAAAGTACTCCCAAGAGAAGCATAAAGCAATTTAACCAAAAACATATCCAAACCTTATCATTATTCAACCACATTCCCACAATTATCATCAATCGCTCATTTTACCAAACTTTTATCAGGTACCAACATTGACCATATATACATACTCTATACAATTTTTCACAACCTAATTTCTCAGGTAATGATGGCGTCTATTGTAACCCACAAGTAGGCAAGCCCAACCTGTAGTCCGGAATAGCTAGTAACAGACTACATAATAATATAAGGTAAAAAATTCAAAATGAATGGAATAAATATCAGTTACATCAGTGAATCCTAAAACCTATTGGTATTAACACAAGAGCTTCTAATATAATAAGAGTACAAGAGTGAAATATCAATTGAATTATACTGATACAACTTATCTCTTAATACAATATAGAGACTAGCCTAATATAAATAGGTAAGGTAAGTAATACTGTGAACGTCAGAAGCTCACCCTATATCCCCGTACCATGACTGCTCACACACATCAATGAAGATAACTCATACTATGATTTACAGACTGCAAAAATGTAGTATGAATACCAAACAAATAGTACTAATAGGTACAAACCATCTAAGCTCCAAAGATAAAACATATATATACAACATATAAAAAGAATGAAAGTTTACATCCAAAAGTTCATAAATCATATAACAGGTCAATGAGACAATAAGGATAGCCAATTCTATTCATGTCCAAGAGACTAACATAATAAGGCTAAAGAAGTATAAAGGATGAGCTATACTATTCATGTCCAAATTTGTAAATCTCAATACTAAGTAGTATATCACAAGCTAATATCTTAATAAAGGGAGAAAGAAAGGTTGATAAAAATATACAAGGCCAAGAAATAAATATACAATAAGAACATATGAAGGAGGGATATACGGTGTTAAGTCATGGATTGGAATCTAGCTTGGCCAAATCTATAAATCAATATCTTTAATCTCTTTTAGACATATAAATATTCTATGTAGTTAGGCAATTGTAAAAGTAAGAAAATCCATAGTAAAGGTGAAAAGTGGGTTTTAACCCTTATTTAGAAAAACAATGATAAGGTCGTATTTCATCTAAGATCACATCAATACCGATATACTAATCATGAGTGTACAAAATCTATGCATGCCATCAGCAGTATTCAGTCAATGAAATCTTAGGTAACATAAATATACATATGTCCATATTCTATAACCATGTCCTTTACAATGATAAATAATTACCGGATATCCAACCAACATCAACATAAACCTCAGCCCTATAATATATCTGAAATAATTAAGTTATCATAATCATAGAATTAGGCCCATATACATATTCAGAACTCATAGCAACGATCATATTCATTAAGTTGTGGCAATTCTATAATCATCTCACATATAGAAGGCATCTCACATCTAGGAGGCATAATATTAATAAGCATAACTCCTTTATTAGACTTCTCATATTTATAGGTCAAACATCATGACCAAGAGTAAAATCATCTTGATACGCCCAATAATCATAACTAAGGGTAAAATGCATCTCTATGGGCCAAATATCATTACTTAGAGGAAAATGCAACTCTATCGGCCAAATATCATAACTAAGAGGAAAATGGATCTCTATGGGCCAAAAATCATAACTAAGAGAAAAATGCATCTCTACGGACCACATATCATAATTAAAAGGGAATACATCTCTACGGGTCATATATTATAACTAAGAGAAAAATGCATCTCTATTGGCCAAATATCATAACTAAAAGGAAAATGCATCTCTATGGGCCAAATATCATAATTAAGAGGAAAATTCATCTCTACGGGCCAAATATCATAATTAAGAGGGAATACATCTCTAAGGGTTAAATATCATAATTAAGAGGAATATAAATCTCTGTGGGCCAAATATCATAATTAATTGGAAATTACATCTCTAAAGGCCCAATTTCACATCTACGGGAAATTAAAATATCTATAGTCCATTAATCATAATCCGGCAAAAATCATCTCAATTTATCAATTCACCAAGTAAATCTCTTAAATAAGGCTCAATAGTGTCAATTAGGTCTACTATTTGAAATTAAGCCAACAAGGGCAAACCAAGTACTAATTTAGTGATACCCACCAATGCAAACCAATCCGCTAAGGCAAAAAAAGGATGCTTTAGCACCTACCGTTACAGTAGAAAGAGCACCACTAAAGTGTCCTTGTATAATTAGAGCCTATTTTTAAAATAACCAATTGGTACTTTAACACCTGCTACGTAAGCGGCCAAAGTGGTGATTTAGAAGATGTACCAACTGAGTGGTGCACCCGTTGTCAAGACGTAGAAAATTCCAAGTCTCCACGGACCCCTTGAGATTTATCCAAAATCTTGAGAATGCAAATGAACTATCTTACCCCATTAAATATGCTGCTCTAGACATAATGGCGATATCAAAATTATACAAAAATATTGTTACCACAAAATTGACCCAGAGACCTATTTGTACAACTTTTTGAATGGTGGGTCAAAATAAGATACAAAAGCCATAAAATTACACCAACTATATTACTAACATAAAATTGACGTTCCAGATTTGATGAGGGGGTCCATTTTGCCATATGATGCATAGATAAAACTATATTGACCAAAGTCATCTAATAAGCTGTTAAGACCATAGAAATCACAATCTCATATAAATAACACTAAAATGCATTCAAAATCATGCCAATTATCCATACACCCCAAAAATACCATATTACAACAATGGGGATAGCTAAAATTGTCAAATCACAAAAAGAAAACTGTCACACAAATCACAAAAAATCAATTTATTATAAATGGTTATGAGGGCTTATGCCAGGTTACTTCATGTATTAATAGTGGAGGCTTCATTAGACAAAGAGTTATATTTTGATGATTTATGTCATTATATTATTTTTAAAGTCTTCCACATTCAACTATTTCATTTAGTTTAGTTATGTTGTACCAAGGACCTATTTGGGTCATATATGATGATTAGTTCTTGGTTGCAACTTGGGTAGTCTTGGGTTGTGAAAAACTGGATATAAAAATCAGTATTTCAATTGTCCTTGGTTTTATATGAATCCATATAAAGTATAGTCTTCTGGGTATACTGAGCACCACACGTATAATCAGGAGTCTGCAAAGTATGTCTGACTATTTCCCCTCTTACATGATCTATTTTCCTGTGGTAGAATTTTAACTCTAAGTATCTATTCGAACTCATGATATACGTGTCTTGGATTATGCCTCCACAAAAAAAAATAGATAAAGAAATGGTTAGAATGGTAATTATCCAACGAGAATGCATTAACATATTAACAATAATATCAATAATGTTGAGTTTCATAATGTTGTATAGATATTGGCTTAGGGTATGATAACTTAAGTGAATTAATAGGGGGTTAGCTAAATAGAATATGAGTTGCTACCCATTTCAAGGGTTTTATTTATATGATGTTCCTAAGTTTCTTGAGTATAAGGTTAAAGAAGACCTACAAAACTCCATTTATGAAGTAAAGAAGATTTTACAGATTATTCACATTTATGCGGTTGAATGTGTTAGTTGGCTTTCTATCGTTCAAGGATGTGGTTCATTTATAGTTTATTCAATGGAAAGAAAGTTGTGTCAAAGTTATAGCTCTTATATTTTAAGAAGCTTTTTTTGATGATTTTCTTGATTGATTCTTTCCACGAGAGTTTAGAGAGGGGAAGTCAAGAAGCTTGATGTGATCTGAATTTCCTCAAGACCATTCACTAGAAGCCAAGGGCAGGAATTAAAAGTCCTTCAAGTATTATTCATGAAGATGAAAGTACTTGAGAATTTTTTGACCTCCTCCAAAGGATTTCACATCATAATTAAGATATTGTGAACAAAAGGAGGAGTAAATTCCTTTCTGCCCAGGGGTGAACACTTGGTTGATAAGCCATTATCATGTTGATGACTTATCAAGTTGTATTGCGTAGAGGTGACGACTTGGTAGATAAGCCATCACCTTGTTGATGACATCACTGATGACTTTTCTGGTTGTACTGCCTAGAAGTGACGACTTGGTTGATAAGCCATAATCTTGTTGATGACTAAGACAAGTTATAAGATGAAAATTATCACGTAAGGTTATTTTAGTGGATTCACTCATGGGTAACTTTTGGGCCTTATAATAGACTAAAAATAGTTAATTTTAGGGTTATTTTCATTATACTTTGATGAATTATGAATGTAAACACTTGTGAAAGTGTGAGGCAAGAGTAGAATAACTTCTTTTGATCTTTTTATTTAGAAATGTCAGTTTCTCAGGAATCCAATTACCTTGAGGTCTACATAAGATTTTGATGATTTGTTTCGTATGTTGATTAATGGTTTAGGGTTAGATATACCCTTTATTGGCTTTTAGTTCCTTTCATTGTGTCTTTCTTATTGATTCTCTATCTATCTTTATTCCTTATGTTCTTCATTTCCTAATTTATCTTTTTTATGTAGATTGAATCGTATCATTTGGTATCAGAGCCGATCTTGGGATCATTCCAATGACTCCAGTCTCGGGTATTTTATCTTAAAAATAACAAAAAAGTGTCCAAAAAACGTTTTTAGTGTTTTATCAATTTTGATTTTTTATTTTTTGTGTCATTTTCAGTTTCTACTACTAGATTCTTGTTCCCTAGTACTATTAGAGGCAAAATCCAAGAGTTAAGATTTTTCAGATGAGATTTAAGCCATTTATTATTGTTGGATCTTAAGTTGAAGAAAACTTAAAGGTGGGTTTTCAAATAAAAGATTTGTTAGTGGGAATTTGATCTTAAAAATAATGGTATTGTGTTTGGGAGGTTGAAGTGAGCTTGTGTTTCAAATTTCATCAAATTTTGGGTTCATTTACATAAGGGTTTATTTTGAATGTTCTTGGTGTTCTTCATTTTCTTCAAATATTATTAAAGAATAACATTCAAAAAAAGTGTGTTTGATCAAAAGGAAAGTGAGAGAAAAGGTATAGTACTTGTTTATTCCAAATAATATTACAATTCTTCCAAAGAAAGAAAGGATTAAAGCATACCCAAAAGGGAATATTCTAAAGGAAGTGAACAAAGGAAAGTATGGACTGGGGGGGGGGGGGAATTAAAGGCTATCAAGAGTTGAAGGATCCATTTTTAAAGCATTCAAAGCCTTGAATAAAATCCAAGGAATCTATCAAGATCACCTAAAGAATGAGAAAACATTTGAAGATCCTCTGAACCTTTTCCTACACATGTTGAAGACATGTATGCATATTAGTTAAGGGTGACGACTTCATTGATAAGCTATCAACTTACTGATTAGTCACCAACCTTTTTTTCAACTAGGTGATAAGCTATCAATCTATTTGTCAACTAATGATGACCTATCAACCAAGTTGTCAGCTAAAAACAGCCCAAAATCCTATTTTTCTTAAGGCTGATGACAACCTTGATAAACTATCTACTTAGTGACGACTTCCTCCTAGTCGTCATTCTAGTCATCAACTTGTATAGAATCTCAGCAAGCTCATCTTTGGATTCTTAGTTTCTTTTCTTTGATTCTTAGAATTTTTTTCTTGATCCTAAATAATAATTCACAACTAGGAAGCATTGTGCTTAGTTGTTAATTAGTTTTTGAGTCCGTTTTCTTCCTTCGTCCTACTTCTTTTGTGATTTTCTAGTTTTAATTGTTTGAAACTTTTTGATTCAAGTTTTTAAGTTGTTATTGTTTATTTTAGTCTTTCAAACAAGAATCCATTTTAACATAAATCCATAATTAGTACCAAACATTCTCATTAGAGTACACATAATTTACCAATACTTACGACGCCAATTGTCTGACAAATAAAGGTGTGAACCTTGACAGATTATGCGGTTGATTTCTTAACTATAACATGGGTAATATGGGTTGAGACATAGGTCATAACTCAATCAACATCACTTTTCCTACCTTTCTAAGAATTAGTGAACCTTCAATCTACCTTGATTGGAAAATATAATACAATAAAATGTTCTAACTCAATGAGTTAACCAGACACAAGAAAGTCACCCACTGAATTGATCAATTTAGAAGGTATGCTTCTACTTGGTGGGAGACTAAGAGAGTTCAAAGGTAAAGAAATGGTAATCCCAAACTTTTTAATTGTAATGAATTAAGGGAACTCATGAGTGAAAGGTATGTGACGGAAAGGTTGAAGAGTAATTGACCAAGCTCTATAACGTGAGAAAAAGAGGTAAAGGTATGGAAGACTTTTATGAGGAGTTCCAAAACATGATTTTTATCCTTCAGATTATCGAACCACCAAATCATTGTATGGCTTAATTCAATGGTGTGTTCGACTATGACCTTCCTTCTTAACTAGTTGTCCACAATTTTGAAAAAAAAGAAGGCCTTGTTAAAGTGACCACTGAAGTCAAAAGAAATAACAATGGAAAAAATTCCATCAATAAAGGTTATAATTTTTCTTTTGTATCAGGATGGAAGGGGAACCTCATTGTGCTTGCTTGGCATGGAACCAACTTCTAGAGACCGTTCTCTCATTTAGATTGGGAAGGGTCAAGTCTTTTTCAAAGTCATGATGAGCATATCCAATTTGATATCCATATCTCACAGATCCTGATTCTTCAATTATATAATACCTCTCAACAAAGAGCAAGAATTTCAATAAGTCCTTGGAAAGAAATCCCATTGAGAAGATAATCATAAGGTATCCATAAAGGAACGAAGGTAACCAATCTTCTAACACTAGTCTTAGAGGCATTATTTATTTTTAGTGTCAAGATTGAGGTCATAAGGCAAATGAATGACCCAATTGAAAGAACATAGGATTGCTAAAAGTTTATGCTTACTTTGTTAGGGATTAGACAAATCAAGAAGATGATAGTTAGTAAGATACCTAAGATGGTGATAATCACGAAAGTGAAGAAGAAATTATGGGAGTTGAAGGGGACATTTATAGACCTAACAGTTTGATGATAAAAGTTTCCTATAATAATGTTTGGCCTAAAAAAGGAGAGGTTGTGAATTTTATCCTTATTATGAGGCGGGAGATGAGTAGTAAAGGTGAGGAGCTTTGAGATGAAGGAGAGATTAGTGACAAACCTAAGCCCTGGTTGCTTACTATATTTGGCACTAGTGTTTTGCCAAATTTTAATTTAAGGTATGAGAGGGAAGGTTAACATGGTGCAACTTTAAAAGGTAAGAGAGAAAGCTCAAGGCTTAGATCCAAAGGTATGTACCTACCCCCTCTTATTTATATCATTTCTTGGATTCATGATGACATTTATCCTAAAGTAGATAATCTTGTAAAGGTATTTGACTTAAAATCCTACCTAGATTGTGTTGATGTCTTTCTAACCATATCTTAGAGTTACTTGAATGAGTACGAAAGGTGTGGCATCCCCAACTCGAATGGATAATCTATTTGTTGTTCTAAGAAGAACCTGTGGTTCCTACTTGATAAACAACACTTGACCCTTTATTTTGTCCCACTTTGTGGATAAACAAGTTGGATATTTCTTCGAGGGTTGTTTTAGTGAGAGAAATGTGAAATATTTTAGATGTTTTCTCTTACCATCATTATCTTCTTCTTGGTTGTACCTTGGGTAATCATAGATCTATTCATTCTCTTTTCTCCTCTATTGTCATGAAGGATGTTTGGTTTTATGTGAAATAAGTGTCTCCTTGGCATAGATTTTTTGATCTTAACCCTTTTCAAATCATTGTGTCTTAAGGAAATATTGTATTTGTTTTTTTCTCCTATGTTTAATGGTTGTACATTTGTGGATAAATCTTCTTCAAGAATGAGAGGGTGATAAAATTGAAATTGCCTCAAGATTATTCACTAAAGGCCAAGTGTGAGAATTGGAAGTCCTTCAAGGATTATTCATGAAGGCGAAAAAAACTTGAGCTTGTTTTGAACCCCTCCAAAGGATTTCATATCATATTAAAGAGATTGGAATAAAAAGGAGGAGAAAATAGCTTTCTGCCCAGGGATGACAACTTGGTTGATAAGCCATCACATTATTGATTACTTCATTGATCACTTATCAAGTTGCACTACCTAGCGGTGACAACTTGGTTGATAATTGTTACCTTTTTTATGACTTCACTATGACTTATCAAGTTGTACTACCTAGATGTGATGACTTGTTTGATAAGCCATCACCTTGTTGTTGACTAAGCTGAGGACTAAGACAAGTTATCAGAAGAAAATTATCACTTATGGTGATTTTGGTAAATTCAGTCATGGGTCACTTTTGGACCTTTTAATAGACTATAAATAGTTAATTTTAGGGTTATTTTCATTACTCTTTGATGAATTATGAATGTAAACACTTGTGAGAGTTTGAGGAAAGCATGGAATTGCTTATGGTGATCTTTTGTTAAGAAATGTGGGTTGCTCAGGAATTCAATTCCCTTGGTGTCTACATAAGATTTCGGTTCTTTGTTTAGGATATTGATTGAGGGTGTGGGGTTTGATATACCCTTTATTTGCTTTCAATATCTCTAATTGTGTCTATCATGTTATTTGTCTATCTATCCTTATCACTTTTCTTCTTTGTTTATTAGTTTAGCTTTCACTCGTAGATTGAATCATATAAAAGTTTATGAACCATAAGTAAGAATCAATGTCAGTCATAGAGTATGCTTTAAAATTCAACCAATTGTCCTATTTTTCCCCTAAGATGGTAGTTGAGCCAAGGTTTAGGATTAACAGGTTTACATCAGGAGTTTTAAACATAGTTAAGAAGGAATGTGAGATGGCTATGCCAATTGGGTACATGGATATTTATAGGTTGATGACTCATTCTCAGTAGATAGGAGGAGAAGTTAGAGGACAAAGGAGATCAACAGAGTAAGAGGTCCAAGATAGTTAACTTGGATGATAGGTAGTTGAGAAATGTAATGGGGGAATGATCGTTCAATCATAAGAAGTCATCTATACCCAATAATGACCAAGATTTCAAAGCAATGGGCTCCTAATTTACTCCTTATCCAACTTGGAAAAAGTGTGGTAAATCTAACCCTTGTGTGTGTTTTATGGAAAATATGGATATTAGAAGTGCAATTACTTAGGTCATATTATGATAGAGTGTCCTTTAGAAAAGAAGAGCAATATAAGAGATAAGGTTAAGATTTTGACAGATGCTGCAAAGAATCATTTTATGCCTTGACCAACCAATGACACCAAAAAAATCGACTAGATATCAGGATTGGTATATTATTAGTTTTCTTTATATGTAGTTAACTTAGTTTATTTGACTAATAAATACCTAATGTTATCAAGTATATGAGAAGATAATATGATTGTAGAAAAGCAGATCACAAACTTAGGATTTCCAACCATAGAACTAAAATGAGAAGATAGTAAAGTCTTAAGTAAAGCTTAGTGGTGAATTATAGACAGAATGTTCTTTCCTAGGTTTAGACCCTTGATATGAATACCTTTTATTCTTAATGGGGTGCTTTATTTTTACCTTAGTCTAAATATTAGTCTCTCCAAAAAATATGCATGAGTTATTAGTTTTCTTCCATGGTTACTCTTAAAAGCATGGATCATGCACAACCAAATTGACCCTTCGTCGACACGTTGGGGATATTGTCCCTTTATTAATGTGATTACTTGGCACATTTTGCAAAGGTATGAATCTTTTTTATTCCTAGAAGGAGTGGGATTATAATATATATATTTAGTTAGGCACAAGACAACTGGGCGAAATTGAAACAGTGAATTCGGTGGTGGAGAATTAGTTGGCTGCTACACTATTAATTAGGTTTTTTATTTTTAATTATTCTTTTATTTTGCATATACGTATTCAATTATTTGGATCTTGACTATGAATATTATCGGCTAAAAACCCTATTTCTGGGGGTTAAACCAAGAACATGAGTACTATTGTTTTCGATTAAATTCATTTAATTTTTCTTATTGTATTTGGTTGTTTGTTTATTCTTATTTTAATTATTTTATAGATTGATCACCTGAAAAATACATATATTGTTGACCTTTTGATCTGGGGAGAGGGAATGGGGAGATAGAACATGGTAATAAACAAAGTTTTGATTTTTATTCTTTTATAAAATAAAGAATTCAACTTAACGTCTATGACAGGGATGTACTTAGATGCCTTAATTGATCTAGATGTTGGATGAAAGCTTTAATTAATGTAATTGGATTATTACATCCCCGCTCAATGATTAAGTTAAAATGTCTAAATTAGGTAAAATATTAGAGGTTGGGAAAACATGATCATGTAATTTACTCTACGAATCAACAACGAAGATAAGTTGAATAACGAATAAAATTCAATAACATAATATGATTGTTCAGAGTGCTTTAACCATGTGATTTTCTCCATTGATTATTTAAAATACTTTAATTTACACATTGTTTCCTTTATTTTCAATTTACATAATTCTAAACTATCTTTTTCGTTACCTTTGCATCAAATTAATCGTTTAAGTTAAACTAGAATTAAATTATTGTTAAATAAAGTCACTGTGGGAATGATACTTGGCTTTCATTAGGCCACTTTGCTATTTGATAATACTATGTACACTTGTGTGTCCACTTGGACACTGTCATTTTTTCAGAGAAATTTGGGAACACAAGTGAATTTAAGTACAGCTTTCCACCCTCAGACAGATGGACAAGCGGAATATAACATTAAAACACTTGAAGATATGCTATGAGCTTGTGTATTAAACTTTAAAGGTAGTTGGGATGGTCATTTACCTCTCATCGAGTTTGCCTACAACAATAGCTATCATTTTAGCACCAAAATGGAACCATATGAAGCATTGTATGGAAGAAAGTGTAGATTACCTATTTGATTGTTTGAAGTGGGTGAACTACCTCGTTTGGGCCAAATAGTGTTCACCAACATATGAAAAAGTTTAAAGTGATCCAACAGTGGCTGGAGACAGCCCAAAGTCAACAAAATCATATGCGGATATTAGAAGAAGGGGACTAGAGTTTGCTATCGATGATTGGGTAATCTTTAAAGTGTCTCCAATTAAAGGGGTAATGTGATTTGGTAAGAAAGGAAAACTAAGTGCACGATACATAGGCCCGTATAAAATTATTCAAAGGTTTGTCCAAGTAGCATATCAGTTAGAACGAACCCAAGAGCTTTCAATAGTCCATCCAGTGTACCACATCTCAATGCTTTGATAGTGCACCGGAGATCCATCTCATATTACTACTACTGAAGATGTACAAGTTACTAAAGATGTCGCCTATGAAGAAATACCTATTTATCTTCAAGATCAACAGGTCAAGAGGTTAAGAAATAAGAAAATAGCTTTTGG
Organism: Capsicum annuum; assembly: GCF_002878395.1. Classification (NCBI taxonomy): domain Eukaryota; kingdom Viridiplantae; phylum Streptophyta; class Magnoliopsida; order Solanales; family Solanaceae; genus Capsicum; species Capsicum annuum. The sequence continues at coordinate 92,861,887 of NC_061117.1, read as the reverse complement.
GAAAGTACTTTAGAGAAACTAACAAGTAGAAGAGATAACATGGGAAGCTGAAGAAGCAATGAAATCCAAGTACCCCTATTTATTCAAATATGAAGAGAAAGTTAAATATGCGGAATTGGGGCAATAACAAGTAAGTGTAATATATACGTACTACGTGATAACATGAGTATTAAACTTAGGCTTGAACTTGTTTTGGTTGGACAATTATGCTAACCTTTGAAGACGAATGTTCCTAAGGGGGAGGATGTAACATCTCATATTTTGCTTGTACTTGATCTAATTATATGGAACTTGGTATAGCCTTGTGGTATAAGTAACAAATTAGATTTTTTATATGAGTATTAATGGTGTAGATGGAATAATAGATGATGCCTGTACATTTTAATGTGATGCGGCAAAGTTAACATCGATACAACAATTTAAAATTGGGATTATGAGATAGTATTTGAATCTAAAGTTTAAAGTGACCAAGTATATAAAAGGTTTAAGTTAGATTAAATGGACTGAGAACTGAAAATGGAGTAATTTATTGACGTACTTGCTTGACTTGATTAAGCCAGTAGGTGAGTCACCTACTTGAGTTATATTAACCAAGTTAATGGACAAAGTCTATAGGTAAGATTTGGGCCTTTATTAGTATACTAATTTGGGGCCAAATTAAGTAAAATAAGATGGAAAATTGAGAAAAAACCTAATGTTAAAATTAATCAAGGTCCAATTTAATTGAGCCAAACTAAGAATTAGGTGCATCACCTACTTTGAAATTTTAATCAGCTTGAACCCTTTAGTAGGTGCATCACCTACTTGGACTAATTTGATCAATTTTAAGTCCAAAATATGCTAAGGAGGTGGCCAAAATAGGGCCTTTATAAGGCCATGTTTTTGGTCATTTTCCTTTATTTCTAAGTCAAAGAAAGATTATATTTCACAAATTCTCTCCACTCTCTCTAAAACAAAGAGCAACCCTATTTTTCTTTCTACGTTCTTGAAGAGACCCTGACCTTTCTAGGCCTAGTTAAGTGAAAAAACTTATGGTTTACCTTAATTATCTCATGGAACATTAGGAAAACATGCTATTAGTGCTTACTTATTAATTCATGCCAATATAAAGAACAAGCTACTTACTCACTTTGTCTTTGTTATTAAGAGATCTCTTTTCTTCTTTAGTTTAAAGTGAGAAGGAAAGTGAACGTTGAAGTTTTTAAGGAGTTCAAATTTAAAGGATAAGTTGCAAAATTCAGGTAAGGTGACTGTCCCATTTTGTTCTCCTTATATATGAATTTTGGAAAGAATTATTGATGTGTTGTTATTGGGAACTCAAGAGATGGTGATTTCAATAAATGATTACTACAACAAAAGGGATTTGGGACCATTTTGTGGACTGTTTTATGTGTATATGTTGGGGGCTACCTGGTGTATTTTGGGGAAAGGTGTAATTAGTTGTAATGAAATATATAAGAAAGGTATGGTGCTACACCACCAAACTAATGGTTGTTTATGTCTACTACCCATTCTTATTCGTGTATTGTTTACAGGGTGTAAATTACCCAAAGTTGTGTCTGGGGATCTTATAAGAATATGTATGGTATGTGGATTTATTTAGAGAAGAATAGGGTTAAAATAACATCCATGACTAATAAATTAAGGGCTTACTACCCGACTACTATTTTGCTAAAGTTAAATAGCCCAAATATGTTGGTTGGTTAGTAATATTAGTTTACATATATTTTATTGTAGATAAGTAATCCAAAAGGTGGGAAGTCAAGTTAGATTAGTATCAGAGTTGTACGACTATGTATGTAAGACATACTCAACTTTGCACTCTTTAGAATAAAATCAAACATCGAGTAAGATTCCAAGGTTATCCTATAACAAATAATACATAATAGCAACATGTTATATCCCATGTAGCCAATGATCTTGTTCCCATTCTCTAATGTGTTAAAATACCTCACCATATGCTTATAATCAAGTCTGCATTTTTATATTCACTAACAAGTCTCAAGAGTTCTGCTTTAAGTCAAATAAGACCCGTATGTTATTTTCATCTCCTAAATATTTAATTCATGTACTATCTGCCCTATGCCTCTTTAACATTGCATTAATTGTTAACTCATATGTCTCTTATTAGTACATTATTTTTTTGAGGTACCACAATGTTATGACCACCAAAGTCATAATTTGAAAGGTTAAATAAAATAAGTAACACAAATCTGTATTAAACAGGTGGCATCTCAAGGGTACAAGCCTAGCATAGTCCGATCCTAAAACTTTATATGTGGGTGGAAGCTCTGTGGTGTAAGCCTAGCATGGGCTGATCCCAATTTTTATTTATGGTTGTTACTTCAGGGGCATACTATTATAATGGAATGATCCCGATTTATTCTATTTACCACTAATCAGCTTGTGATTTGTATCATATAACTTACAAAGATTATGAAGTAAGAAAGGTAAAATGAAGAAAAGAATATAATATACCTGATCCTATAAGTATATATAAAGGTGGTCTACTAGCAGTATTTGTACACTTATACTGATTTTCATTGAGCTCTTATATCATCTGTGGTTATTTTTACCCTTATATATTCAGTGCATACTTTCATACTGACGCCCTTATGGGGGACCTGTATTTCATGTTGCAGGCACAAGTGCTTCATCAAATACACCTTCTAAGTAGGATCCTAGGATATCCAACTGCTATTGGTGAGCTTTAGAGTAATTTGGGGCTTTCCGAGTGTGTTTTATTTATTTTGGTATTGTATAGTAGTCAAGAGTATGGCGGGGGTTTGTCCCGACCTTAACTAAGAGTCTATGTATCATTTAGAGTCTTTGTAGACCAATATAAAGTTCAGTATGATAGCGCCTCATCTTTTAAATTTTATGGCCCCAACGGCCAAGTTTGGTATATATAGTTTTTGGCCTGTCATTTATTTCTCATCAATCCATTATATCCATGTATGGAAAAACCTTTGGTTATTATAGTTACAAGCATGAGAAGTACAGTATTATGGGTTGGTTCTCTTGGGCCTTCACAGCTTTGGGTGCCTATCCGTACCAATAGAATTTATGGCATGACAGAAGTGGTATCAGATTAGGTCATCCTAGGGAGTGTACAAAGCCATGTCTATGTAGAGTCTTGCTTATAGGTGTGTTGTGCACCATATCTATAAATAGGAGGCTAAGGAGCATTTAAGTGTTGTCTCTTTTTCTTCATATCTTAGATCGTGCAATAGAGCCCATGTTGTACGTGAAGTCATATTTAACCGTTGAATCTATTTTTTTCTTCTTATTATAGTAAAGATGTCCATTATAAGAAGAAGTAAGAAGATAGGTAAGCGAATAGATGTCGCTGCTGGAGAAGGGACCACCAAGTTACCACTTAGGTAAGTTTATCTAAGTGAGGCTCAAGCTGAGTTAGTATCGCAAATGCCTTCTACTCCTCCATCTCAAGAAGAGTTAAGAAGGGGAAGTACAACATCCTCAGAACCACCTATCAATGCAACTGATAAGGATCTAATGTATATGGTACAATTATTGAATCATATAGTTGCTGGAAAAGTTCAAGGACAAGGTATTCCAACTGCAAGTTGTAGTAGTGCACATAGGGTAGCTAGCCTTCACTCGTGGGATTTTCTTAAATTGAATCCTCCCACATTCACCGGATCAAATCTTAATGAAGACCCATAGGAATTTATTAATCTAATCCAAAGGCTTCTAGATGTCATGCATTTATTGGGTAAAGAGACCGTTGAGCTAGCACTATATAGATTTAAAAGAGAGACTATATTTTGGAATGAAGACTGGAAATGATCTAGGGGTATCGATGCACCTTCAGCTACTTGGAAAGAGTTCGAAGAGGCATTTCTTGATCTTTACCTTCCATTTTGAGAACTGAGAGGCTCATACAGATCAATTACTAAATTTTTCCCATGGAAACATGAGCGTGCGGGAGTACTACCTCTAGTTTAACTTTTTGACTAGTTATATTCCTAATGTAGTAGCTATAATGGAAGGTAAAGTTCCATGATATATGGATAGATTGGATCGATATCTTGTTAGAGGTTGTACTATTACTGCTTTGAACAAAGACATGGACATATCAAGGATAAAATCTTTTGCCCAAAAAATAGAGAATCTGAGGTAATGAAGAAGAACTCAACAATTGGAAAGAGGGTATTCCAAGAGGGCTAGACCTACGAGGTAGTTTATGTCTTACAAAGGAGAGTTTAGGCCTCATTTTTCTAATAGAACACCTAGGCCATTATCATTTTTATTCTGCAGCTAGTGCTCCACAATAGTTTCAAGGGTCAAAAGATAACCAATTTGGGCAAATAAGTGAGAGTCAGAGTTTAGGAATAATAGGGTATTACGAGCAAGGGAGTATTATCCAATTAAGACCTCCTCGGTAGCCATATAAATAATGTGGAAAGCTTCATTTCGGTTTATGTCAGTTTGGGACAAATTCTTTCTTTTGGTATGGTATGTTAGGGCATTTAATGATAGAATACTTAGGTGGTACGTCACGACCTACTGGATCAGCCGTTGCATCATAATCATCTATGACTTATTCAGGTAGGGGTGTATAGCCTATAGGTCATAGTATAGGTTCTAAAGGAATAACTAGCTCTACTAGGGTTCAGAATCATACATATGTCTAGCAGATTGACAAAATTTTGAGGCTTCACCTAATGTGGTTACAAGTACATTGTTCATCTTTTCACATAATGTGTATGCATTAATTGATTCGGGTTCTACATTATCATATGTCACTCTATTGGTTGCAGGAAAGTTCAAAAGAATACAGGAGTTACTAGTTATGCAATTTCAGGTGCCTACACCGGTTGGTGAATCTATTATAGCTAGTAGAGTGTATCAAAATTATATAATAACTATTGGTGGTCGCGATACAATAGCTGACCTTGTTGAGTTAGAAATGGTAGATTTTGATAATATAATGGTTATGGATTGGTTGGCTTCTTATTATGCCATGGTAGATTGCCGAACTAAGTGGGTGTATTTCTATTTTCCAAGGGAGGCAGTCCTTGAATAGAGGTGTATCATTGGTATGCCAAGAGGTAAATTTATTTCTTATTTCAAGGCAAAATGGATGATTTCCAAGGGTTACATATACTATCTAGTTTGAATGAAGGATAAAGATGTGGAGCCACCAACTCTTCAAACTATTCCAATGGTAAATAAATTTCATGATATATTTCCTGAAGATCTTCCAGGTTTTCCTCTAGAATGAGAAGTGCAATTCGGTATTGATGTGATTATTGGTATTCAGCTAATCATAATTCCTCCGTATAGAATAGCCCCTACAGAATTAAGGGTGTTGAGAGAGAAATTGAAAGACTAGGTAGAAAAAGGATTCATTAGGACCAGTGTGTCCCCATGGGGTGCACCAGTGTTATTTGTGCATAAGAAAGATGGCTCATTGAGAATATGTATTGATTACCGACAACTGAATAAGGTAACTATTAAGAACAAATATACCCTTCTAAGAATTGATGACTTATTCATAAGTTACAACGGCCAAGAGTTTCTCAAAGATTTATTTGAGGTCAGGTTACCACCAAGTGAGGGTCAAAGGGAAGGATATACCTAAGACAACCATTTTAACTCGGTACAGTGATTACGAGTTTCTAGTCAAGTCCTTTGGGTAACTAATGTAGTTGCAAATTTTATGGATTTTATTAATAGGGTGTTCAAGCCATTCTTAGATGTGTTTGTGATAGTTTTTATAAATTATATTCTGGTTTATTCGAGATCAAATGTGACCTTGCCAGTCAATTACAATAGGTGTTACATATTCTTCATGATCGTAGGCTATATGCAAAGTTCTCTAAATGTGAGTTTTGTATAAAATCTATGGCATTCATTGGTCATATTGTATCTTATGAAGGAATAAAAGTTGATAGTCAAAAGATAGAAGTTGTGAAGAACTGGTAAAAACCTACAACACCTATACAGATTCATAGTTTCCTTAGTTTAACGGGTTGTTATAGAAGGTATATTGAAGGATTTTCTTTATTTTCTTCACCTTTAAAAAAGCTAACACACAAAGCTTCTAAGTTTCAATGGAATGATGTATATGAAAGGAGTTTCCAAGATCTGAAGAATAAGTTGACTTATACACCCATATTGTTACCTCTAGAAGGAACGAAATAGTATGTAGTGTATTGTGATGCTTCAAGAATTGGCTTATGGTGTTTATTGATGAATCATGGCAAAGTCATAACATATGCTTCTAGAAAATTATGAGCACATGAAAAGAATTATCCAACACATGATTTTGAGCTAGCATCAGTTATATTTGCCTTAACCATATGGCGTCGCTACTTGTATGGGATTCACGTTGACATATATACTTATCACAGGAGTTTGCAATATTTCTTTAATCATAAAGACCTAAATTTAAGGCTGCGAAGATGGCTTCAGCTATTAAAAGACTATTATGTTGATATCTTATATAATCCAAGAAAAGCAAAAGTAGTATCTGATGCATTAAGTCGTACGACTAGGGTGGGAACTTATGGCCATCCTACGAAATGAAAAAGGATAACTAAGGATCTACACCAATAAGCCAATTTAGGGGTTCAATTTCATGAAACTCCAGATGAGGGTTTTATTGTGCATAATGTGACAAAATCTTCATTAGTAGTTGAAGTGGAAGAGAAGCAATATACAGATCCCATATAATTATAGCTTAAGGAGAATGTACAATATGGTATGACAAAGGCATTTGAGCTTATGCAAGAGGGAGTACTTTGGTGGTAAAAAAGATTGTGTGTGCCGAATGTAGATGGGCTAAGAAAGAGGATTATGATAGAGACACATCATTCAAGGTATTCCATCCATCTGGGATCTACTAAGATGTGTCATGATTTGAAAGGATTATATTGATAGGTTCACATGAAGAAGAACATTGTAGAATTTATAATCGAATATCAAATTTCTCAAAGAGTTTAAGTAGAGCACCAAAAGCCTAGGGGTTATATGCAATGTATAGATCTTCCAATCTAGAAGTGGGACATGATTTACATAGATTTTGTCATTGGTTTGCCTAACATATCTTAGAAGTTTGATTCCATATGTGTAATATTTGATAGGATTACCAAATTAGCATAGTTCTTACTGGTTAAGACCACTTATACAGTTGAAAAAGATACGAAATTGTATATAAAAGAGATAGTTTGGCTACACAGAGTCCTGATCTCTGTTATATCAGATTGGGGAGCTCACTTTACTACAAATTGTTGGAAGTCTTGATATGAGGTGGTTTTACACTCTTCGGTATAATTATTCTGTCTTATTTAACCTTATTTTAAGTATAATTGATGTTCTTTAAGTGCTAATATGATATATATAAGAATCTAAGTATCCAAGTTCATGATTACAATGTTCAATATGTTATTCAAACAATTTTGTGCTTAATTGAGTCATTTAGAGTTCAACCTAGAAAACTCGTTTTACTAGCTTCAGCTAGTTGTGTGTCTAGTTGGTTTCATTTGATTATAATGTGTTTAATTTTTTCCAAATGATTTAAATGTTTAATTATATGTGGAATAACTTGTTTGTATTGGACAAAGTAAGTTGAATAAGTCAAGAGTTGGAATAATAAGTGGAAGATCATTGCAAATTTGCCTTATGTTAACTTGTGTTTTGATTCGTTGTTGAGGTTATTATGTTGATTTCATCTCTAATTTGTGGTGGGGGATTATGTAGGAGTCTTTGTTAGATAATTATGGTGATATATGATTGATAAAAAAGTCATAAATTCATTAGGAATACACTACAAAAGGCATGGAAAAAAGGAGGGATGCTCAACACATAACAAGAATTTTACAAGCTAATTCCAGTGAGCCGATGCAATAATGTTGCGTTGCGTTGATCCTATCGATGCCACAATCAATGCGTCATAGTGCATGTTCAAGCATAACCAAATTGAACCTTCACCAACACGGTGGGAATATTGTCCCATTATTAATGTGATTACTTGGCACATTTTCCAAAGGTAGGAATCTTTTTCATTCCTACAATGAGTGGCATTATAATATAATATATATATTTAGTAAGGCACAAGACAACTGGGCAAGATTAAAACGGTTAATTCGATGGTAGATAATTAGGTGGCTGCTACACTATTAATTAGGTTTTTTTTATTTTTTAATTAGTCTTTAATTTTTCATATCATGTATTTAATTATTTGGATCATGACTATGAATATTAACGGCTAAAAACCCTCTTTCCGGGGTTAAAGCCAAGAACATGAGTACTATTATTTTGGATTAAATTTGTTTAATTTTCCTTATTGTATTTGGTTGTTTGTTTATTCTTGTATTAATTATTTTATAGATTAATCAACTATAAAATACATATAATGTCAGCCCTTTGATCTAGGGAGAGGGAATAGGGAGATAGAATATGGAAATAAATAAATTTTGGATTTTTATTCTTTTATAAAATAAAGAATTAAACTTAGCGTCTAGGGTAGGGATGTACTTAGATGCCTTACTTGATTCAGACGTTGGATGATAGCTTTAATTAACTTAATTGGATTATTACATCCCCGCTCAACGATGTAGTTGTAACATCCAAATAAGGTAAAAGAATAGAGATTGGGAAAACATGATTATGCAATTACCTACGAATCAACAACGAAGATATGCAAGTTAACGAATGAAATTCAATAATATAGTACGATTGTTTGGGGTGCTTTAACCCTACGCTTTTCTCCATTAATTATTTCAAATATTTTAATTTACACATTATTTCCTTTATTTTTAGTTTACTAAATTATAAACTTTCTTTTTGGTTAGCTTTGCAACAAATTAATCATTGAAGTTTAACTAGAATTAAATCATTTTTAAATTAAGTCTCTGTGGGATCGATACTTGTCTTTCATTATGCTACTTTGATAGTTAATAAAACTAAGTATAGATGATATCTAGATTTTTTCCAAGAGTAAGGACAATCATGAGAAGGATTTGTGAATTGTGTTCTAGTGACTGAAGGATGAGAAATTATATGCTAGTTTGTCTAAGTGTGAGTTTTTGTTGAAGTCTGTCTCTTCAATGGGTAATGTGGCGTCCAGGAATGGTGTTATGGTTGACTCAGCCAAATTGTAGCAGTTTGTAATGGGGATAGACCTACTTTTCTAATAAAGATTAAGAGTTTTGTTGGTTTTAGTAGGTTAATATTAGTATTTTGTTGAGGTTTCTTATCTATCACAACTCTATTTAAAAGATTGATAAAGAAGAAGATTGATTCCTTTTAGTGGTATGATACTTGTTAGGCAAGCTTTTAAAAGCTCAAGGATTTTTTGACTTCAGCTCCTATTTTGACTTTTCCTAAGAAGGACAGAGGTTTTCCTATCTTCTATGATGCTTCTGGTGTTGGGTTATGTATTGTGTTAATGTGGGAGGTTAAAGTTATTGCTTACGCCTCTCGTCAGTTAAAACTCAACGAGAGGAATTACTTTACCCATTATATGGAGCTGTTTCTTTGAAGTTGTAGAAACACTAATTGTATGGAGTCTATTGTGATATTTTTTGTATCAACGCAACCTTAAGCATTTCTTCACCCAGTGAGATCATTACATGAGGAAGCACAGTTTACTTGAGTTGCTTAAAGATTATGACATCTATTCTCTATTGTCTTAGGAATTCTAATGTAGTTGTAGATGGCTTAAGATAGAAGTTGACTGGCATGGGTAGCTTGGTGTATCTTTTGACCTAGAGAGGCCTTTGTCCTTAGAGGTTCAGTCTTTAGCTTACCATATAAGTTGGCTTGGTCTTTCGGCACTTGGGTTTATTTTGGTTGTCGTGGAGGCTAGGTTTTCTTTGATGGGGTAAATTAGGTCTCATCAGTATGATGATATTGGCTTAAAAGTGATTTGAGATAAGGTGCTGAGTGGCGAGACTAAAGAAGCCTCGCTTGATCAGGATGGTGTTTTTAGGATTGGTGGTTGTATTTTTATGCTAGGAGTGGGTGAGTGGATTAGATCAATTTTGGAGAAGGCTTATTTTTCTAGATATTCTATCCATCCATGGGTGACTAAGATGTATTGTGATTTGATAACATTATTAATGGGTGGTATGAAGAAGGATATAGAAAATTTTTTAACTCATTGCCTATGTTGCTAGAAGGTGAAGGCCGAGCATTTAAGACCTGGTGGTTTTCTTTAGAGGCTCCCCATTTTCAAGTGGAAATGGGAATAAATCATTGTGTGTTTTGAGACTGGGTTGCCTATTACTTCTTATGGTTCTGATAGTGTTTCATTCATTGTAGATCGGATGGCCAAATTTTCTTATTTCATTTAGGTACATATTTCCTTCAATACTCATAGGTTTTCCCATATCTATACTCATGAGATAGTTCATCTTTATGGGGTGCCAGTGTTTATCATCATAGATTGAGGTATGAACACATTTTGTGAGTCTTTGGATAGATTTTAGGGCGTTCAGTATAGATTTTCAGTAGCTCTGAGTAGAAAGGCGTGCTATGCAGATCATAGGGTTTATGCCCTGAGGTTCTTTGTTGGTGATCATGTTTTCCTTCATGTGTATCCCATGAAAGGAAAGTTGCGGTTTGGGAAGAGGCGGAAGCGTAGAACCACGCATATTGAACCTTTTGAGATCTTTCAAACTATTGGTGATGTGGCTTATGCATTGGGTTTCACCCCAGATTTATTAGTCGTTCACCAAACTTTTCATGTTTTTAATACTTTGGCGTTATATTCCATATGCGTCTCGTGTTATTCACGGGGATTCAGTTCACTTAAATGAGAGGTTGTCATTTGTTGAAGAGCTCATCATTATTTTACCTAGGAATGTAAAACGATTCCATTTTCTAGATATTCCAATAATTAAGGCCTAGTGGTGTCATCGCCTTGTTGATGAGGCTACTTAGGAGGTTGAGATTTATATGCGTAGTAGTTACCCCTAGATTTTCTCTGGTTAAGGTATTTTCCTTACCTTTTGTTTGAGGAGAAACTAGATTTTTAATGGTGAATGTGTAATGACTTGATTTTTTGTACTTTTTGTGAAATATTCATTTCTGTAAAATTTGACCATTTAACCCCTCACCATGGTTGATTTGTGTTATTTTTGTCAAATGGGACTATTTAGCATGGTTCTCAATGCATTTCAATATGATATATGGGAAATTTTGGTTTTTCATTGCTTTGAAAGTTGTATAATTGACTTCAGTCAATATTTATTGATCTCTGCATTGGATGCCAAGATCGAGTGCGCCAGCAGGTCCAGAACATTAAATTTAGTTTTGTATCATGGTTGGATTGGCTTTATGTCTTCAATATCTCATTTTGACCCTTGGTCTTAAAAGTTGTAAAATTGGATTTTGGGGGTCAACTTTGTGCAAAAAAACATTTTTTTTTAAAATTTGATATTGCCATTGAGTCCAAGGCATCATTTTGCTAGGGTAGCATAGGTCATTTACATTCTCGAGATTCTAAATGGATCCCAAAGGGTCTGCTGAGATAGGGAATTCCCTAATTCTCCAGTTGGTGCACCACTCAATGGGTTCACTCTCTTATGCAACCCAATAGTGAAGCAGAAATACCACTTAAGCAACTTTTGTATGGCGTACACGGCCATCACATAAGCGACAATTGGTTCACTCAGGCGACACCTGCTCTCAAGTAATGTATCGCATACGTGACACCTGGTCGCTTAAGCGATAGTGGCTAAAGCGACCCAATGATCACGTATGCGATGCTTGATTCATTTAAATACCTCATTTTTAGATTTGTTGTACCATTTTTTGAGACTTGGAGCTTGTGGTTTTGAGCATCTGAGTAATATCTTCCATTTCTAAACATAGGAAAGCTTCGAAACACCTATTTCAACTAATTTTCTTTAACTTTATAATTTAAATCTTGTTTAAATGTGGATTTAAAAGTGGAATTTAAGGATTTTTGCTCGGAAGGCGTAAGAATAGTATTTTTTGGTCTAAACCCTAATCTCAACTCATTTTCACTTTGATTTACTTTTATGAGTTCTTTTAATCATGGGAAATATTATTTTAAACTAAACTTTTGATTATAACTTTGTTTTTCAAAAATCTATTTTGGGGTTCTGTTTGGATCCCAGCTCGAAGTTAGGTAATTTGGGTATATTTGGCATTCTTTTCATGCCTAAATTTTATATTTGAATGTTTTAGTCTATTTTGGGTTCGGTCATAGTGCAAAAGCTCTGTGTGGAAGGTATTTTTGATTCATTTTTATCTTTTAAAGTAGGTTGTGCCTTAACTTTCTTTAGACTGGGTTAAGTGGTTTATAATAATGTAAAAGCATGCTATGGTTATGGGATTGTATAATGGAAAATGTTCTTAGGTAATTCATGTGCCCGTTTAGAGGTCTATGTGGATAATATTTTGTAGGTTTGAGACATTATTTGCAATGTCTGACCGTATAGGGTCTTATATGATTTTGTTGTCTTGGTATTAGTATATATGTATTGTTGTACTCAATTTGGTGGAGAAGCCTAGATTTTGGGATTACAGTATTAATGACATATTTTGCATGTTTCACTTGATGGTTTCTTGATTATATTAGAACTTGGATGGTTGGTTGATTTGATGGTATTGTTGGCTTACATGGTCGGTACATTTGTTGGATATTGCATATTCTCATTTTGGTTTGTTGTGAGCATTACATCATCAAATCATATTCATTCATGAAACATTGGTACCAGTGTGGAACACTGGACACACTGGCCTTTTTTGTCAAAAAAATTAACATCTTTATAACCCTCTACCGATACATGCGCTAGAGAGGAGATATGGATATTTGTATTGGATATTGGTTGTATACGGGTTAACGAACCCCCAAGTGTACTGGATCAGGAAGATTTTGCTCCATAGGTATGTACGGAGGTTGTGTGATGACCTCGTGCATCATCATCATCATCTTCATTACATTTCATATATTGTGTTTATGTTGTGATTGTACTTTTTTCTTTGACTTGATATATCTCATTTATTCAATCTTCTTATACTCGTATTTGTTCTGCGTTTATATTGTTTGTCTTTTCTCTACATGTATTGTTATCTATGTAGGTTTGAATTGTTAGTGAAGACAGTGTGGGCTACCATTTGGGACATTTTCTGATTGTAGATAACGTGCGTATAGTTAGTGTTTGTATTCTTTCTTTTCTACCTTACTTAGCCGGCCTATGATACCTACCGAGTACAAATGGACGATACTCATTCTTACTTCTCCCTTTCGGTGTAGATCCAGGTAGGAATGTGCAACAAAGATGGCTGATTCATGCAATACATGGTGTACATTCAAAGTAGCAGTTCATCTATGGACCCGTAGGTTAATTCTACATTTTCTTATGTAGATTATGTCTTACATATAATTAGAGACAAAGTTTTGTTCCTGTTGGACATCTTCTATATCTTTTACTCTGAGTTGTACTAGTTTGTTCTTACACTGTGACATCAAGTTTTGGTATTTTGTTAGTAGCTTGATTATATTTTTGCTTTTTACTATATGTTTATATATTTATATATATATATGAGTATGGCTTGGCTCCATTCTAGGGGTATTTCCTTTGTTTTGGTATTGTTTTCTCATTTTATATCATTTGGTGATAGGCTTACTTGTCAAGGCTTGCCACGACAATTGCCATCATGATCCTTGATTTTTTGGCTGCGATGGAAAATATAGGAGAGACAAAACAGGCAATTTTGGGGTGTTTGTGAGCTTGAATTACTCGTTTCCTCTCCAAATTATTGGTATGTTTTCATCAAATTCATGGTTAAATTCTCTACTAATTGTCAAAATCTCTAGATTATTGGTCGGTTTATTTTAGCAACATATGATCATGGAATTTACCCAATCTCAAGGATAAATGCTCCTTGAGCACATCGGATGTTCTGACGGTTTCAATAGTGCAATTCTATAAGTGATAGGGTAAAATGTATTTTTGACCCAAAGTATAATAATGCAATATGAATATCATTGCTCTTGTATTTTTGAGTAGAATATCATTTTGATTGCATGACATCTTGTGTAACCTTCTCAAAAAAGGAAATTATCAATTAAATGAAATTCACTTGGCTTTCTTACATGTAAAGGTAGGCTAGGTTTGGAAATTAGGTCTTGGAAGTATATATAGTATAATTTTGTACTCTTAGTCTATTTAGGAACCCTAAATTAGGGATGATTGACATAGTTACTTATAGTAACGACCAAAAATCAGCTCCCAGGACGTCACATAGTAATTAGGGCTACAAGTAACCCCAAGATAATCCTTTGAGCCTATCACTTCTCATAATACTCATTCAAGAAGAAATATACAAAACACTGTTACTATCATATGTAATGAAAGGAAATATGAAGATAATACTCAGTCCAAACGACCTCAATACTAGAAATCTCAACACAACCACAGTCTGATAACTAGTCTGACAAAGCCTCTACTACTCCATGAACTCGAGAGCCGTTGGGACCGGTCCTCAACTTAATCAAACTTAACTGAAAGTAATAACATAAACACTCGAATACTGAAATGTCTAAACATAGGTCCTCGAACCATGAGGACTCACCGCTGTAGAAATATAGACGAAGGTACTCGGGAAACACTGAAGAGGCTGGGACTGAGCAGCTAAACCTTCATTATAAGACAATGTAGCACATAGACATATATGTGGATCAGCACTTGGGAATGTACTGAGTATATTAGGGTGTATGAATTTACATAAAATAATATCTATATACGTTAATCAAATCATGCATAAAATAGGAGTCACTCAAATGGCTTTAATAAGTCAAAATGTATAGCTCATAAATCATTTATGACGAAGCATGTAACACAAATCTCGTGAGTCATTATAATTTAGCTTTAAAATCCATACACTTCTCCTATCCTCATTACTCATAGGACGAAGGAAGCTCTAAAGAATCTTTTCAACTTTTGCATATATATCATGGAGAGTAAAACTTCTTTATTGCTTAATAACTTATAACTCTTTTGAATTCAAACACTTGGAACTCGGAATCATTTGACTTTGGTTTAAAAACTGATGATCAACTCTTAATAGTAGAGAAAACAACTTCCTTCTTTGGAAAATACTCAAAAGCAATTCATTCACTTTAGAAAATATCTCATATGAAAGCTTTAGGAAAAATATTCTATATCAATGGAAAATATATTAGTTTAGGTAGGTTCTCTTAACCGACATAAACCATGAGAGCTACATGGAGTGCAACGTCTTTTCCTCCTATGTAAGAAACCTCACGTTTCGTAGAGGCTGCATACTCTTGCCAAGGAGTTTAACCTCAATTAGTGATCACTTGGCCTCGAGCCCAATAATCTCGGCCTTAGGCCTAAAATCTCAAACCTATGGTGGCACGTAGTTCTAGGGTAAAAAATTATGGCAACTTACCCAACTCGGTGCTAAATACTACTCCCTTTAGTTTAACTCGCTTATCTCATGGAAATTCACTTTCAAAAATAATCTCATGATTCAATAAGAACCCAACTTTAAAATCTGTAATCTCATGTAGTGAAGTGGATTTCACAACTCTATGACCATTAGGTCAAAATATTTCTCAATAATCTCAAAATACTAAAATCATGGGTGCTTAAAGCACAATAGTTCATATAATTGAAAATCTAAAGTAGGGCTTAATGACCCATAATTCAATCTAATGTTAAAACTCATCATAATGTATAATAGATATCACATATTATCATAATTCATGTAGAAATCCGGAAGTTATGGCAATTTGTCTCAAAATATCACCATACTTATATATTTCAATTTCCAGAACGTTGAAACTCTTAAATTCTCAAGGTGTAACAACATAGGATATAAACCTAGCTTCAATGTCTTAAAAAAACATGCAACATTATGCTATTTAACATTCAATTCATGGAAAACATCAAGATATTGCAATCAATTACAATGGGTGAAAAATCCTAATTCTATATCCTGTAAAATCTCATAGATTGCAAAAAATTATTGTTTAAATAAGCCTTTGGGCATAAGGGTTATAGGATTACCCTTGTTCAAAACCCCACATACTATAGATTATGAAATTGGATGAACAAGCTTCCTTCAAACTCTTATTCTTACTCTTGAGAGAGGGTTCTTGCAACTTTTGAACTTGGAGAACTCAAATCTAAACTCAATTTGTAGAATCTATGGTGAGTTCTTGGATTTCTTGGAAAAGGGTTTTATATTTGAACTTGAAGGAGAAACCCTATCTCTCTTGTGTTTTTGACGATGAATGAAGGCATTTTCTTTTCTTGGAATATATCTAGTTGATAAAAGAGTAGAAAAGACCAAAAAGTCCTTTTAGAACCGATTTAAAAATACTAAACCGAGGCTGCAACGGTTGAAACGATGGTCCGTCGGATAGTCTGTCGCATGTCGGTCAGTAAAAGAACACACTTCCTTGGTGTGATAGTCGAATGGATGGTCCATTGCAATCTTGACGGTCCATCAAATTTTCCATCGCACGTTGGCCAAGATGAGACTACACTGCCTCAGTGCCAACTGTCTCAGCGACAGCCCATCACAGCCTTGACGGTCCATCGTCCTGGCCATCGCACTTGGGGAGTTACTGCCTTGGTTGTGACAATCAGAGAAATGGTCTGATGCATACTCGATGGTCCGTTAGATCGTTCGTCGCACCTGAGTGCTTCCGACAACTCTCTGTAAAATGGCCCTAACTTCTCACCCCGATACTAGATTTGTATAAAATTGGTATCGTTGGAAAGCTAATACAATTCTCTACACTATATGAGGTCATTCTCATGAATATTCAACAAAATTAGAACACTAATCACTTAGGAAGTCTCTTCTCAATCTTTTAGGGCAAGAATTACCCTTCACTTGACATGCTCAAGGCTCAAACTACAAGGGAACTTTGCGGTGTCTTACAACATCTCCCCCTTGGAAACATTCATCATCGAATTTCATTGGATAGACTAGGAATACAGGAAAAATAGAGTACATAAAGCTGAAGCATTTTGATAAGTGGCTCAAAATCTCTCTAAACTCTTGAATATCTCCGAAATTGCAAGCACTAATACAAGAATAGATTTATAGCAGAAATTTAGATTTAGAAGGGATGAATTAAGTAAGAATAATAACTTCGAATCAATCTAAACTTTTGGAAAAAAGGTGCAGGTACTTGGCTTTGATGTCTGTTTCTCCCTCCCATGTAGCGCCCTCAACTGACTGGTTCTGCCACAATACTTTGACCAAGGGAACCTCTTTATTCCTCAGTCTACGAATCAGAAAATCTAGGATGTCAACGCGAATCTCATCAAAAGAAAGAACGTTCTGAATAACAGCACTCTCTGAATGATCTGCCACAGCGGAATCACCTATATGCGTCTTAAGCATGGAGACATAAAAAATAGGATGAATGGCTGACAACTCCGTAGGTAAATCAACCTCATAGGCTACTTTACAAACATGGCTCAAAGCTCTATACAGGCCAACATAACGGGGACTAAGCTTTTCGTTTTTACCAAACCTCTTTATCCCTTTTATGAGTGAAATCTTAAAGTACACCAAATCACCCACTTCAAACTTAAGATCTCTTCTCCTAACATCAACATATGAATTTTGACGACTCTAAGTTCTCTTTAACCTCTCTCAAATAAATTTAACTTTCTCCATAGCTTTAAACACTAAATCAGGCCTAATCATGGCAGCTTCACCCATATTAAACCAACCTATGGGTGATCTACATCTTCTACCATAGAAGGCCTCAAATGGTACCATCCCGATACTAGCATAGTAAATATTGTTTTAGGTAAACTCTATCAATGGCAAATGCTCATCCCAACTACCTTCGAATTCAAGAGCGCACGCCCTCAACATATCTTCTAGGGTCTGAATTGTCCTCTCAGCCTGACCATTTTTCTGTTGATAAAAATTGAAACTCAATAGAACTGGGGTACCAAGGCCCTGCTGAAACGCCCTCAAAAACTGAAAAGTAAATTGAGTACCCCTATTCAAAATGATGGACGAGGGAACTCTGTGCAGCCTAACTAACTCCTGGATATACAATTTAGCATAATCCTCAGTTGTATAAGATGTATACATAGGCAAGAAGTGCGCGGACTTAGTCAGCCTGTCTATAACAACCCAAATAGAATCATGATGATTATACAAAAGAGGTAACCTGGTCACGAAGTCCACATTCATAACCTCCCACTTCCAAGTGGGTATAACAAACTCTTGCATCACACCACCAGGTCTTTCGTTCTCTACCTTAACCTGTTGGCACATTGCACAGTTCGCTATAAATTCAGCTATATCCTTCTTCATACCATTCCACCAATAGATTTCCTATAAGTTGCGATACATCTTGGTAGTGTCGGGATGAATAGAATACTGCGTGCCATGTTCTTCAGCCATAACCCGCTACCTCAGATCATTAATATACAAAACACATAATCTATCCTTTAATCTCAACACACCATTGCCCCCTTGGGAGGAAACCTCTACCTTTTGATCTTTAACTACCTTCTTCAGTCTGACCAAACTAGAATCTCTATCTTGCTTCTCTTTAACTTCCATAACTAAAGAGGATTCAGAACTACTTTCACCAAAGTACATCCCTTAGCTAAATCATTCAACGTAATACCCAATCTATTCATACAATGTACATCACAAGCTAACTCTTTCTTACCTTCCTCTACATGAGCAAGCCGATAGACAATCTTCTAAGGGAATCCGCTACTATATTGGCCTTACCCGGGTGATGCAACACACTTGTATCATAGTATTTCAACAACTCTAAACACCTCCTCTACCTAAGAGTCAACGCTTTCTGATTAAACACATACAGCAGGCTCTTATGATCAGTAAAAACATCAATATTAACACAATAAAGGTGTCTTTAGATTTTCAAAGCAAAGACTAGAACTGCTAACTCAAGATCATGGGTTAGGTAATTCTTCTCATAAGACTTTAACTATATAGAGGCATAGGCTATAACCTTACCTCATTGCATTAACACATAACCCAAACCAATTCTAGAGGAATCACAGTACACCACAAAACCATTTGTACCATTAGGAAAAGGCAACATAGGGGCTGACTAGAAACTCAAAGTGATGATAGCGGGTTCGGAAGGTTGTCTTTGGAATATCACATTCCTTCATTTAAGCTGGTGATAGCCAAATCTATAGTCAATCTTAGATAAATAACTTGCACTTTGCAACTAATCAAACAGGTCAACAATTCTCGAAAGAGGGTACTTATTTTTGTCTATGACCTTGTTAAACTGATGATAGTCAATGCATATATGCAAAGAACCATCTTTCTTTTGGACGAATAGAATAGGTGAGCCCCAAGGAAAAATAGTAGGCTTTATGAAACCTTTCACTAAAAGATCTTTTAGTTGCTCTGTTAACTCCTTAAGCTCAGAAGGTGTCATACGATATGGTTGAATATAAATGGCATGAGTATCAGGAAGAATTTCAATCCCAAATTCTATATGTCTATTGGGATGTAGCCCTAGGAGATCTTTTGAAAAAATATTTGGAAACTCATCAACAATATCAACTGATAGAATAGTTGGAGCCACAGACTTAGTGTCCTTGACTCTAACTAGGTGATATATGCAACCCTTTGATATTAACTTTTTGGCTTTGAGATAGGAGATAAAATGACTCTTGGGAGATACCGAACTCCCAGACCACTTAAAACCTGGCTCATCTGGGAACTGAAACTTGACCACACGGGTACGACAGTGTATAGATACATAACAAAAATAAAGACAATCCATACCTAGAATGAGATCAAAATCCACTATGTCTATCTCTATCAAATCCGCAAGTATGACTCTATGAATAACAGTAATAGGATAATCTCTATAGACTTATTTAGAAACAACTGACTCCCCTACTGATATGGAGACTAGGAAAGGCTCAGGAATCTTTTCGAGAATCATTTTTAAATTGACAGCCAAAAGTGGGGTCACGTAAGAGAGACTTGACCCGAGGTCCAACAACACATAAACATCAAGACAAAAGACACGGAGCATACCAGTAATAACAACAGGAGATTCCTCCTACTCCTAACAGGATGGTAAGGCATAGAATCTTTTTTGGCATTGACCGCTAGAAGTGCTAGAAGATGTGCCTTAAACAGGGGTAGGATAAGGGATAGGAGCTAGTGTACTAGTATTTTGTGCTTGAGGTCAGGTATCTCTGGTCCCCTGCCTAGCATACAGACAATCTCTAAGTCTGTGGCCCTACTTTACACAACCAAAACGACCTCTCAAATTGGCAAAACCCTCACCCAGATGATCCCTAGCACACTTAGCATAAAGAGGATAAAGGGACCTGTTACTAACAATGTTCTATGACCTAGACATAAAGGACCTGCTCTCTTGATCCTGCCTGTCTCTAGGTGCAGGAGCACTAACTGATGAAGGCGCTGGAATAGATGGACATCTCAGAAACTGAGGAAGTTTTCCTCCAAGGAGCCTAGGCTGAATATACACATGCAGCTCAGATCTAGC
>NC_061117.1:92774956-92838360 GCF_002878395.1 Capsicum annuum | reverse complement strand
CTAGCCCACTTGTTACCCTTCAATTTGTCTCTCACTCTAATCTCATCTAACTATATCTGCTTTGCATACATCATTAACTTAGATAGATCCATATCCCTCTACAGCATCATAGTCCTACACTCTTTTAACACCAAACTAGAAACACCTATTACAAAATTGCGCGTACTAGCTCGGGTGTTAGAAATCAAACTAGGAGCATACTTGGCCAACTAGTTGAACTTCAAGATGTACTCCTTGATAGTCATGAAGCCCTGCCTAATGTTCATACACTCTTCAATCCTTGCTTCCCTTATCCAAGCAGAAATAACTTATCCAAGAATGCATCTTGGAACACCTGCCAAGTGATAGGATCAGCATCCTCACCTCTACCTTTCCTCCGCGATACAACTCAGTCATAAGTTATGTCCTTCAACCTATAAGACACAAACTCAAAAATTTCTTCCTAAAAAACATGCATCAGCTACATGATCTTTCTCACCTACTTAAGGTACAACTGTGGGTCCTCACCTACCTTTGACCGATAAACTCCGATAGATTCATCCGCATAAAATCATAGATCCAAGAAGTAGCTGAATTACATCCTCAATTATTTACAACTGTGGCCTAGTTATTGGCCCAAAAATTAGCGGTGACTACTTGGGCTAACGCCTGAAAGGCCACCCAAAATTCAACATGAGATAGTCTCATTTAAAGAATTAATAGAAAGGGTTGCTCATCATCATTTTTGTGGGCATTCTCTCTTTATAACGGCATTTTTTGTAATAGGTGAGGATGAATTATTATTTAAGAGGGACAACTACAGTCACGATGGAATCTGAAAGAAAGAAACAACTTTTTCTTAAAATGTCTTGTAGCTTCTTGCTCAAAGGTGTGGCGTGCTACTTACCGATGGTCAAGACGCTACACAATATGGCTTGTCACACTCCCTAGGACTCCTTTAAAAACATAATCTCTAATACCGAGATTGTAAAGACCCAAAATCTCTGCCCGAGGTGTCATAAGGTGCTTAGGGTTACAAGTAGCTCCAAGCTAACCCTTTGATCCTATCACTTCTCATAATAGTCATTCAAGAAGGAATATATAAAACACTGGCACTATCATATCAAGTAAAGGGAAGTAAGAAAATAATACTCGGTCCAAACGACTACAATACTGGAAATCTCAACACAACCATAGTCGGATAACAAGTCTGACAAAGCCTTTACTACTCCATGAACTCGAGAGTTGTTGGGACCGATCCTCAATTGACTCAAACTAAACTAAAAGTAATAACATAAACACACGATTACTGAAATGTCTGAGGATAGGTCCTCGAAACACGATGACTCACCACTGTAGAAATATAGATGAAGGTACTCAGGAAACACTGACGAGGCCGGGACTGAGCAGTTGAACCTATATTATAAGATAATGTAGCACGTAGACCTATATATAGATCAACACTTGGGAATGTACTGATTATATAGGGGTGAATGCATTTACATAAAATAGGAGTGACTCACATGGCTTGAATAAGTCAAAATGTATAGCTCATAAAGCATGTATGACGAAGTATGTAACACAAATCTTGCAAGTCATTATACTTTAGCTTTAAATTCTATACACCTCTCTTATTCTCATTAATCATAGAATGAAGAAAGCTTTAAATAATGTTTTCAACTCATGCATATATCTTGTGGAGAGTAAAACTTCTTTATTGGTCGAGAACTTATAACTCTTTTGAACTCAAACACTTGGAACACGAAATCATATGACTTTGGTGTAAAAATTGATGATCAACTCTTACTTGTAGAGAAAACTACTTCCTTATTTTGAAAATACTCAAAAGCAGTTCATTCACTTTAGAAAATATTTCATCTTAATATTTTAGGAAAGTATTCTATCTCAATGGAAAATACTTTAGTTTAGTGATGTTTTCTTTGCTGACATAAATAATTAGAGCAACATGAAGTCTAATATCTTGTTCTCCTAAAGAATAAACCTCACATTGGGGAGAGGCATAATAATCTTGACATGGAGTATAACCTCAACTCAGTGATCACTTATCTCGGCCTCGGGCTCAATCATCTCGACCTTTGGCCCAAAATCTCAAACCTATAGTGGTAGGTAATTTTGGGGTAAGAAACCATGGTAACTTATCCAACTCGGTGGTAAATACTAATCGCTTTAGATTAACTTGCTCATATCATGGAAATCCACTTTCAAAAATAATCTAATTGTTCAATAAGAATACAACTGTAAAATCTATAATATCATTTAGTGAAGTGGATTTCAAAACTCTATGACCA
This sequence comes from Capsicum annuum, assembly GCF_002878395.1. Lineage (NCBI taxonomy): Eukaryota > Viridiplantae > Streptophyta > Magnoliopsida > Solanales > Solanaceae > Capsicum > Capsicum annuum. Next base: position 92,836,072 of record NC_061117.1, on the reverse strand, counting down.
TTAGGTCAAAACATTTCTTAATAATCTCAAAATATTGAAATCATGGGTGCTTATACCACAATAGTTCATAAAATTGAAAATCTCCAGTAGGGCTTAGTGACCCATAATTCAATCTCAAGTTAAAACTCATCATAATGTATAGTAGATAGCATAAAGATCCATAATTCATGTAGAAATCTGGAAGTTACATCAATTTACCTCAATATTTCAACATACTCATATACTTAAATTATGATGTGCCTTAGTACTGCTTTCCCCCCCAATCAGATGTGCCTTGACCTTGGGGAAATCAAATTCCAACTTAATTTGTAGAATCTATGGTGAGTTCTTTGATTTCTTGGAGAAAGAATTTAGATTTAATCATGAAGGAGAAACCCTAGCTCTCTTGTCTTTTGGATGATGAATGAAGCCATTTAATTCACTTGGAATATATCTGGTTGATAAAAGAGTGGAAAAGACCAAAAATCCATTTTAAAAGTAAGTAAAAAATATTGAACACGAGCTGCCACGGTCAAAGTGATGGCCTGTCGCTAGTCTGATGATCCGTCGGATCGTCCATCGCATGTCGGTTAGAAAAAGAACAGAATTCCTTATTGTGATGGTGGAAGAAATAGTCTATCATAGTCTTGATGGTACGTCAGATCATCTATCATACATTGGCAAGGATTAGATCACACTACCTCAGTGGCGACTGTCTCAGTGATGGTCCATCGTAGCCTTGACGGTCTGTCGTCCTGGCCATCACACTTGGGCTAGGAATGGGAGTTACTTCTTTAGTTACAATGGTTCTTACGGTTGTCCATCGCAAACTCGACGCTCCGTCAGATCGTCCGTCACACCTGGACGGTTTCGATAACTCTCAGCAAAATAGCCATAACTTCTCACTCCGATACTAGATTTGGACGAAATTGGTATCGTTGGATTGATAATTCAATTATATACACTATAAAAAGTCATTTTCAGGAAAATTCAACAAGATTATAAAACTAATAACTTGGGAAGTCTCTTCTAAATCATTTAAGGCTGGAATTAAAGTTTACTTGACACGTTGAAGGCTCAAACTACAAGGGATGTTTGCTGGGTCATACACTAAAATTGATATTTTAGGATAAAAATATGGCTTAGTTTATAACTAGTCATAAAATTTGATACCTTAGCCTAGTTAAGGTACAATTTGCCATAGAAAGAATTTTCTGGATTAGGAGTGGGTTCTCTGGCCCACTTTAGGCTAGAACTATCAATAGCTCCCTATAGACTTATTAGGCGTGTTATAGCTTTTAAATGGATATTTTAGAGTTTGATGATACCATATACATGATACTTATGCTCGAATGGTACTTGTAAATTGATACTACTTTAAGTTCATGTCCAGTGATTTACGATCTTAAGACTAGTTTGATTCATGCATTATACATGAAATAAGTTTCTATTCATGAACAACATATAGTGTTGACGATGTTATGAGTTCTTATTCAATTATGGCCTGAGAGGTTATTTAAGATATATTTATACGATGGAATTGTTCAAAACCATTATTTTTGAGAGGTAGTTATTTAGTATATTTTGTTGCTTCTTCTCTTGATTGCACCCTTCTGGTTATGAGGGCCCACATTGGGTTATTTACTTTTCCACACATACTACCTTATGGAGGCTAGTTTTGTGGTGATAGTTAGGTGTTCTTTTATTTTATTATAATTTTGGATTATTTATTTATTTACTTATAGTTTTCGAAGAATCATTCCATGTTTTTTCTTTTACTTGATTTAGCGTATTTATCCAGTATCATTTTTATTATTATTTTATTATTTATCTTAGTTGGTTGATGATTCCTACTGAGTACCCGTGGCTTTGGTACTCATACTACACTTCTGTACCTTTATGGTATAGATTCGAGTACTAGTTGTTATCGCTGACGCTATACTCTATTAACTAGTGTTAGGAAATAGGGCGAGCTCTCAGAGCCAAAGTTGTTTCTCCTTCTTCTAAATTTGCTTTGTTTTTCTATTTTTAGACTGATGTATACTTGATTATTACAATACTCATTTTCTTTTGCTAGTGTCTCTTGTATCGATAATAATAGGCCATAGGATGTTATCTTTATCTTATTTGCCTTTAATACTACTATGATTCCCCATTTTATTACCTGTAAGATTTTACTTACATATTTCAAGAATTTATGCTATCTTCCACTAACATTAGCCCATTACTTTTATCTCTAGGCTATGGTTTGCCTTACCTACTGGTGGGATAAAGTAGGCTCCATGATGACTTATAAGTCAGGTTGTGAAAAATATTTTGTTCATTTTCTTAAAGGAAATGCATTTGACTGGTATATCAACCAAAATATAAGTCAATTGATAATTGGATAAAATTGTGAAGGAATTTCTCAATCAATTCTACAACCCTTGATAAATTATGAGCTGGATAGAGTTGACTAACACTATATAAAATAAGGAATATACTATGATGGATTATATCAATCATTCGAACTAATTAAGTTTAGACAGCAAATACCAACTTTCTAAAATATATACTGTGGAAATGTCCATTCAAGTAATGCAATGAGGCATTCTATACATTTACTTTAAGGAATCAATCTGTGAATATTTGAAGAACATGCTACATGAACACATGACATGGAGTTAAGTATTATAAGTCATGTAAAGACATCTCTTTTTCTAATCTTACAAATGAAAAGGAGATAAATAAAAGTACTGCCTGAATGATCCATACTAAGTAATCGTTAGTGGTAACAACAATTTCATCAAAGGTCACTATAAATCAAAAGGTAAATAAAACACCTTTGTTTTGACCCTTAGAAAATTATTGAACATTGAGCCTTTGGATATCATACGACTTATGGGTACTAGTTGTATAATGTTGTATGGGTCAGGGTGCCTCCTATCATATGTAAATTAGTGTGTTTTGGTTGTTTTTTGTCCAAGTTACGAATGTACATCTTACCCATCGTATGTTAGGCTAGGCGGTGTACATGTTTAGGTCGTATAATGCCCTAAACTTAGCCAAGTTCATTCTGTCTAAGGTATAGGTTAAAGGTTGCTTCTCATATGCTAGGATACAAATTAAACCTTGGTTGGTCAGTATGGAGGTCTATGATAATAGTAGGGTATGAGAAATGGGTATCACCCATACCCTAGGGTATGTTTTAGTGGGATTGGTCATACCTTACTACAACCAGGTTTTCAACTTTTAAGCAGAGGGTATTTCGGATATTTCCCACCCTAAAACCCTTAAGTCCCAATGCCTTCATACTTGTTGTGGCCCCCCATAACCCACTATTGAAATATAAAACACTCTCTAAACTCTCTCTTGAATATTCAGTCTAGGGTTCTTCAAAGGTGTTCATCTTGAAGCTTAAGAGTCAAGTTTCTTTCATGAATCTTCGTAAATATTACAAGTGACTCTTCTCTCATTTTTAGTTCATCAATATAATGTGTTTTAAAGTTTTATTATGATTATTAAATGGTGGTTTTTAAAATTAAAAATAAGGGTTTTGTTGCATATGGTTGGGTATTGTTTACTCTTGGTTTAATTGGTGCTTATAGATGTATTTTGTGATAGTTTGCACATGTGGGTACTGTGTAATTCCATTTTAATAAATGGGTCATTAGTAAACCTAAAATTTATGGTTTTCACCTTTATTTTGTTCTTGAAAATAGCATACCCTCGAAGAGTGTATGAAAATGTCAAATAGATTAAAATAGTCACATAATGAAAGTATATTGAACTAAGGCTTGGTATAATTAATATGAATGGCTTATAAATGGTTTTCTGAAGCCCTTGTTGGCCATGTAATGGTTTAAATGGTTACCTTGGTGGTTTAATTATTGAAATGGATTTGAGTTCCTAAATACTAACTTGATTTATGTCATTATTAGAAATGGGTTCGAGTCCCTAAATTATGAATTGAACAAGTGTCTTTGTTAGACGATTGGTTCAAGTCCTAAAGTCAAATAAATGAATGGTTGATTGACAATGGTAATGGAATATGGTATACTTGTAAGTAGTGTTGGTATGATGATACAAACAAATTACCTTTGGTTAAATAATATGCTTAATAGATGTCTATGTGAAATGATGTTTTTAATTAAGCTCAACAATGGGATTTATATCTGGGCCGTGAAAGTAGAGTCCCAAGGACCAACATTAGAAAACATACTAGATGGTGCGGGTGTATTATGACTAGGTGGTTCGAGCCCTCCAAATGAACATATGAAAGGGAGGTTTGAGTTTCCTTTACTACATGCATTTGTTCTTAAGTCACCTTGATTATGCCAGGAGGTACGAGTCCCACATATAGGCACATATAAATTAGGATTTCTCTGGTTCATGTTTTTACAAACACTAGGGCCTATCCATCTAGTGGAGAGTTGGGACTATATAGCCTGAGGGTGCCTTGTTCTATGAATATCATACTACACAGCCCAAGTTACTACTTTCAAAGTTCATGCAAATTTTTCCCCTGTCCCGACATGGCATAAATATATATGTGTATGTTTTTAATGCATTAGAATATACATTTATTGATTGGTTTTTAACTATTTGCACTATTTTATCCTTATGCTTGTGTTACATGTGATGTGTGAGCCCATGCTAACACATTTACAACTTTTAACTCTATATAATTTCAAATCTTGAGCACTTTAGTCATTTTTTATTAGTTTACTTTGATTTTGCAGTATAAGTAGAGAATAAGGGGAACCATAAATAAAGGAAGCAAAAAGCATGAAACCGGAAGCTAATAAAAAACAAAGTATGGTTGATGACATCCATCATACGTCATCAGCCTGGTGACAGGCTGTCAAGGATGCCGTCAACCTCAAATAGAAGATGGAAGTTGTAAGAAGTTTTGTGAAGACATTCATGACACGCCGTCAAGATGATGATAATGCGTCACCATCATTATCAACCTTAGGCAGCAGAAGCTAACCTTGCAGAGAAGCTGACGACCTCATTGATAATCCATCAAACTCCTGATAGTCCGTCACAAGCACCATCATATATTCCAAACAAAATCTGAACTTTAATTTTATTTCCTTATTTAGGGTTAACTATTTAAAGCCTCATTTGATCATTAAGGATTGGACATATCGTACAAGATACAATGTATGATATTTCTCTCTCTCTCTCTCTTAAAAACAAATATTTGGGAGTTTTGTCTTGTGATTCAATTCAATGTATACTTTTGATTTTCTTCATCATTGTAAGTTAATTCTTTCAGTTATAATTTCAATTTGCATACTTAGTTCTTGCATCATTAGTGGCAAAACACCTTTAACCTCAATTATGGGATCTAGGGTTAGATCATTATAAGGTGTTCAATGCTCAAGATTTAAGAGGTGTTAGGATTTCTTGGTAATACTGAGATTATAATTTAAGTTTGCTGGTTACAGTAGGCATACCAAGTTTGATTTTTTTGATAAAGAAATCATAAATAGTAGGAAGTGAATTATTAACATGGACTCGAAAAGACTTTATTTAATAATTAGCGCCGTACCAAGGTTGATTAACCTAAGGTAAATTTTTGACGGTGAGTAGTGATTCACTAAGTCCGAGAGGATTAGGAAATTAGACGCTTGAATTGGTCGAGAGACATTCGAGCATATCATCGATAAAGATAGCCTGTCATCCTAACCACCATGAGAATCTTGAGTCACCTTTATCATTTATCATGTACTGTAATACTTAGTGAACATAATTCTGGTTATTTCACAAACTCTTGATTGACAATCACTGAAATTAATGTGAGCAAAAATTATTTGTTAATCTTGAAAACCCTTATTTTATCTTTTCATATCGTTTGTTTGAATTTAACTTATAGCTTTAGTTTCAAACTAGTTTAATCGCCACTCACATTGTTCCCTGAGGGATTTGACCCCAAACTATTTGGGTTTTATATTGACAATGATCGCTTACACCCATTCAAAAGTGTAATTTGAGCATTATCAAAAATGACGCCATTGTCGGGGAACAATTTGGTGTATTGAGTTGGTTTGAAATTTTAGCCTACTAGCTTGAATTCAAACTTGTAAATATTTTTTTCTTGTATTTCTTTTATTAGGTAGATTTTTATTTTAGTTTACTTATTACTATGGCATCATTGAATGAACATGAGATTGGTGGTTTGAAATAATATCTTGATGATCCATGTCCATATTCTTATAGACTTGACTTTTGGAAATATTGTAGGTATGCTCTCTGGAGTGAGATGTGTGCACCATCTCCATCCTACCGGGAGTATGATTGTTCTTTATGTGGTAGTCGAGATTGACATTAGAGTGATTGCCCAAATTCCCTCTCCCTCTATTGCGCTAACCCAAATTCTAGTTCTTCTTATGAGTTTGATAGGTCTTGTAGTCAATAAAAGAATGAACGAAGCACCGATAAGAGTGGCATTGATGTTATGTTTCAATGAATGTTGAATCTCTAGAAAGAAACATATGATATCATATGTGATAATCGTCAATACATGAAGCCGATCATTTATGAGGAGACGGATATAGAGTTTAATTATTCAAAGCATTCTTCTATATTATGTTTAGATGATATCTTGTATGTGGAATCATTTAACATAATGAAAGAGTGTGAAGATGAGGAGCAAGAATCCTATACTGATGATGAGCTTGATGTTGATCTTCTATTAGAGATTTCCCAAGTAATCGAACCATTCATGAATGAATATGCAAAAGATGAGGAAATAGTACTAGAATTGAAGAAGAAATCAAGAACAATCCTTGTGAAGACTCTAGTCCATTTCGGGGTAAAGATAATAATATAGATGCTACTCTAGAATTGATAGTCAGTCCTCATTCGAACCATTTTTCAGCATTGTGCTTGGTGGATGTGATAAAAGTCGAACCACCCAAGCAAATAAGGAATTTTGAAAATGAGGAGGAAAATTCTTTCATTTTGGAGTTTATCTTTCAAAAATGGTATACTACAATCCTAGTCTTGAAGGCTAGGAAGCTTAAATATTAATATCCATTTGGTGCCTTTTTAAGATCCTCATCATTGCCTAATGAGACCACACAAAAGTTTGATGCAAAATTAGGTAAGCGGTTCAAGTCTTCGAAGTGGCGTGATAGAGCATTCCTTACCATGCCCTCATATTGGCCCAATGGACCTAAAAGATGTAAAGATCAAAAGATGGGCCGGCAATTTAAATCATCAAAGAGGAGGGATAAAGGATAACTGGATGTTGTCGTGCTTCGATACTAAATTAGGCGTTTCTTGGGAGGCAACCCAAGGTATTTTTTTGTTTGTATTCATATTATATTATTGACATTAGATCTTCGCACCCATGGTACCACAGGTATATTTCTAACTCTTTTGTTTTGGTTTAATGTATTGGGGACATTGCATGATTTTAAGTAGTGAGTGTTAGGGCTACTTGTGGGTGTTGATGTCCTCCTGGAGTTTTTGTTGTCGTGCCTCTTTTCCCCGGAGTCTTGTTCGTAGTAGAGCCACATATTTAGGCGTATTGCACTTATTTTGTGATGTGTTGTAGTTTACTAGGAGGAATACAAGTAACTAAGACAGTTAACTTATTTTTATGATTTTATAGCACCTCTCCATTGGTCTGATATGTTACTATATGAATTGTATCCATTTGTGACCACGGTGTATCTTTTAGTGGCATTAGTCTGGCAACTGAATAACCTTTGTTTAACAAGTGCATGAACTGGATAAGTAGTAATATGTGAGATACTTGTGTGCCTTGTGCGTGTGAGGTCTTACTCAGTTCCCATTGTTTGTTGAATCTAGAACTTACCCTGTTAGTCTTGCAATGGTTACAGGATAGGAGTTTGGAAAGGATCATAGGCCATTTTTTTAATTTTAACCCACTTTAGCAAAAATAATCTTCCCTATGAGCATAATATCTCTTGATCCCTATTTTGAGCCTAATAAGCCTATTTCCTTCTACGATATCTCTCACCTTCCTATTTACATCATAATGAACTTGTTTTGGCCCTGGTCCTCGGACACTTTGCACCTTGACTTAGGCAAAACGCCTAAGTTGAGGGTCGCTATAATAGTGGTGTGTGATAAAAAATGAGTATGAAGAGAGGAAGAATAAAAGAAAAGAATAAAAAGTTAGGTGCAGTGAAAAAGGAATAAGAAATGAGAAAGTTGGGTAATAGATGATAAAAAGTTAATGTGATAATTTAAAAGACCGCATCCATCTTGAGTATATGTAATCAATAAAAGAGAGGAAGAAAAGAAGGTTGGTAGTTGAAACCCCAAGAGTTTAGTATAGTATCAAGGAGGCATAGTCACTCTGAAATATCCATGAATAACATACCAGCCCCTACCCTGCGTTACATGCTTATGAAAATCCCTATAGTGATCCTAACTGACCTATCTTACTACTTGGGTACTGACTATAAGGGAAAGCCTATGGCATTTGATGCGCAATGTTGGAACTTCATTCTGAGAGTGAGTTTAGTATTTATACCTTTGTTTATGTATGTAAATTCTGACATGAGTGAAAAAGGGATTTCATTGTTGTGAGGGTACATTAGGTATGTTTCTAATCACTTCCTTATTCAAATAGTGTGATTTATGTATGTGTTGGGTTATTAATGCTACAATTCTTGCCATATCTTGATCCTCGTGAGTTGCGTAGGTGTTTTCAATAATAGACACAGTTAATCTTAATTTGACTTACCTTGGAGATGGTGCATGTATTCTGAACTGATATGAGTAGTTAGCTACAAACATGTACTTTGTATACTCTTGGTTATGTTTTGGTTGCTTGAGGACAATCAATTGTTTTAGTTGAGGGTGTTGATATGTGAGCCCATGCTAACACATTTACAGCTTTTAACTATAAATAATTACAAAGTCTTGAGTAACTTTAGTCATTTTTGATTAGTTTACTTTGATTTTGCAGTATAAGTAGAGAAGAAGGGGAACAATAAATAAAGGAAGAAAAAACCAAGAAATTGGAAGCAAATAAAGAACAAAGTATGGCTGATGACATCCATGACATGTCGTCAGCCTGGAAGTTTCCAGAAGTTTTGTGACGACATTCATGACACTTATTCAAGATAATGATAAGGCATCCCCATCATTGTCAAACTTAGGAAGCAGAAGCTAAAATTACAGAGAAGCTGATGACGTCCGTGATAGGCCGTCAAACTCCTGATAAGCCATCACGAGCGTCGTCATCTATTCTGAAGAAAATCTTATCTTTAATTTTATTTCCTTATATAGGGTTAGTTATTTAAAGCCTTGTTTTATTTTTTTTCATTCGATCATTAAGGATTGGTCATATGATACAAGATACAATATACGGTATTTCTCTCTCTCTCTCTCAAATACCAATATTTTGAAGCTTTGTCTTGTGATTCAATTCAAAGTATACTTTTGATTTTCTTCATCATTGTAAGTTAATCCTTTAAGTTATGAATTCAATTTGCATACTTATTTCTTGCATCATGAGTGGCTAAACACCTTTAACTTAGATTATAGGATCTAGGGTTAGGTCATGATATTGTATTAAATGCTCAAGATTTAAAAGGTATTGGGATTGTTTGGTAGTTCAGAGATTATAATTAAAGTCTGTTGATTGCAATCAGTTGGCGTACCTACTTTGATTTTCTTGAGAACGAAATCATAAAGATTCGGAAGTCAATTATCAACAGGAACTCGGAAAGACTTCATTTAATAATCAGTGCTGTAACAAGGTTGATTAACCTGAGGTAAAATCTAGATAGTGAGTAGTGATTCTCTAAGTCCAAGAGGATTAGGAATTTATACGCTTGAATAGGTCGAGAAACATTCGAGCATATCATCGATAAAGATAATTTTTCATCCTAACTACTGTGAGAATCTTGAGTCACCTTTAGCATCTGTCATGTATCGTAATCCCTAGTGAACATGATTCTGGTTATTTCATAAATTCTTGATTGACAAACACTTAAATTAAAGTGGCCAAAAATTATTTGATAATCTCCAAAATCCACATTTTATCTTTTGATATAGTTTGTTTTAATTTAACTTGTAGCTTTAGTTTCAAACTAGTTTAATCACCACTCACATTATTCCCTGTGGGATTTGACCCAAACCTAGTTGGGTTATATATTGACAATGATTGCTTACACAAATTTAAGAGTGTAATTTGAGCATTATCAACATGTTAGCACTTCAACTATTAGCCATCTTCGATACTGTATCCCCATGTGATGTAGGTGTTGGTTATACTGCACCTCCTACTCAGTGATCGAACTTTAGGAACAACTTGTGTTTACATGAAGTGGTGATCTTCTATACTTTGGAAGGCTCATTTTTTATTTTAGTTTCTAATGTTTTCATTGTTTAGTCTTTGACATTGTTTTTGGTTATGGTCGAATGTCCCGATTGGATGTTATTTTGATTTTAGATAGAGATATTGTGAAACTACTATGGGTTGGAATGGGTTATATCGATAGTGGCGTCAACCTTGGCATTAGTATTTGTATGGGGGCTGATATCGTATGAATTTATTTTAATTATGATTGTCATATTTTATTATGGTTCGGATACAGACTTAGTTATTATTTCAGTTTTAGTTATGGTTGTTTGTTGGAATTGGATGGTTAGACTTTCAGGTTGGCTATGGTCATGGACCTATCCCAAATTATTTGAGTTGACAATTACTCTATCATTTTATATGTTCAGAATTTATCTAATTAAGAGTATATAATTGGAGGTTGGATTGGGTATCAGGGGTAGTCTTCCATCCTTGCTGTACTTAGGATGCCCATTACAACAAGGCTCTAGTTTGGGTTAGGTCAAGTTGGTATTTGAGACTTAGGATCATAGTCAACATGGAGTCCACAAATCTGTGCTGAATAGAGTCTCTATAAAAGGTGTGTAGTGTGCCACACTCATAAGGGAGAGGCTAGTTGTAATACCCCACACTTTTCATGGCTCAATTTATCTCCTATTGTGTCAAGATTTAGCTTTAAAAATTAATAACCTTTGATTTATATAGAATTTTCCAGTTGTAGACCCTCCAGTGTATAAAAGATTGAATTGGCTTTTCAATGATACCAATTTTGCCTCAATCCAATACGCGGTTGAGATGTTATGGCATTTTTAGTAAAATAGTATTGCATTTGGACAAGCACCGCGTAGCGGTGAAGGATAATTTCAAAATTGTCAAATTCCGGTGGAGCACCGTGATAACATCGTATTGCGGTGAAATTCCAATTCCCATTCATTCTTTTTCTAGTGAGGCGATACAATTTCAGCGTGTCACGGAAATGGCCATAATGGGACTCGTCTCTTTCCCAGTAGCCCAACGCAATAGTTCTGCATTGTATTGATGGACAAAACCAAGATCGTCCCTTTTCCAGTGAGCCATCACGATAGTGGCGCATCGTGGTGAGTGGCCAAATCGGGATATCTAGTTTTCTGAGCTAAATTTTAAAAAGGTAGTTTGGTTGTTTCCCAAGCCCCTAACAATGTAAAACACAAGATTAAGCTCATTCTAAGCATTCTCTACCTATTTTTCATCAATTCTCTCTCAAGAAAACCCTAGAACCTCAAAACTTAACCTCTAAGAAATCAAATCTCCTCCATTCTCTTTCCAAGATAGCATAAAATTAAGGATTCCCTATTTAAGAACTTCAAGAATTCATCTTCAAAAGAACAAATAGGAATCCATAATAAAGTGTTCTCATCAATTTCATCAATTAGGGTATGTAGGGTTTATGAACAAGGATATTCTTTCATCCTTGAGCCTAAAACTAGTTTTTAATTACAATTTTACATTATTTTGTATGAATAAACTTGAGTTTGAAATTAGGGTTCATACCCATTGTTGTTATTTGCAAGATTATGAGATTTCGAGGGATTTAGAAGTTGAATTCAATGTCTATCTTCGTATTTTCATATGTATCACAGTAAATTCTAGATTTTGCATTGAATTATCAATATTTACATTGTCAAGCATGAAATTATGATGTTTTAACATGTATTTGATGCATGGGTCACTAAGCCCTAATTGAGTATTACTATTTCAAGACTTATTGTGCTACAAGTACCCTATGATTAGATTATTTTCAGATTTGTGATTAAGATTTGATCTTTTGATCTCAGCTTAGATATGAAATCCACTTTACAGTATCAGATTATAGTTAAACTTAGCAATTATATAGTTGGTTTTTTTAATAAACCAATATACTAGATTTTTAAAGTGGATTTCTAAAAGAATTAGCATAAAGATTAAATGAAGTAGTATTTAGCACCGAGTTGGGTATGTTCTCATGCCCCAGAACTATGAGCCAACGTAGCTTCAGATTATCAGATTATTTTCATTTCTATATGGATGACAGATTTAGACGTGATCACTTAGATTAGTTTATACTCCTTGGGAAGTGTAGGACACCTCTCCCCAACGTGAGGTTTTCCCATTAGGGAACTAGACGTTGGACTCCATGATAGCTCACATAGTTTATGTTAGTCAATAGAACCTTCCTACTAGTAAAAGTAAATAAAAAACTTTTGAGTAAATCTCCCAATGGACTACTAACTACTAATTTCAGAATAGAATAATACTACAAAAGATCTTTTAGAAACTAAGTTTAAAGGCTCACATCTTTACTCATATATAGCTTTATAGAAAGACATTAGCCACAGACCTCAGCTTTTAGATTTCAGATATAAAAGTGAGTCCTTTCTACACTTAGACTACATGATTTATAGACAGAACACTAGTACAACTTTTAGAACTAAATGTTATGACTCACTAGATTTATAAAGTATGATTTACTACTCAGGAATATTGTTCTCAGTTTTGTAGATATTCTAGCTTATATGAGTCATTTACATTTGCCATGCATTATTTTATAAAATATGATGATGTTGAGATAATATTTTACTTATGTATTCACCCCATATACTTTGTACATTCTAAAAGTAATAATCCACATATACGTCTTTGTGCTACATTGTCTCATAATGCAGGTTTAGGTGCTTAGTTTCAGCCGCGTTAGTGATTTTAAGCATCTCCATCTATAGATCGACAGTTGGTGAGTCTTAATAGTTCAAGGACTTAATCTTTCAATATTTCAACTTAATATTATAGATGATTCAGGTAGGTTGAGTCAGCTAGGGAATTATCCCAGTGATTCTCTAGTTATTAGTAGTAGAGACTTATCAAACTACTAGTTATGATTCATATTATTCAGTATTGATTGTTCAGACTATCAGATTGATTATTTTCAAGATATTATATTAAGATATTCTCAGTTATCCCAGACAGTTTTCCAAATTCTAGTTTTGATATTATATCTATATTTTCTCTATTATGAGATTTAGACATAGTAGAAGGAAGACAAGTTTACCTTAAGGCTACTCTTAGTCTTGAGAACTGTGTGACATCTCGAGACCAAGTTTTGGGGTGTTACACTAATGGGTATTTAGGAATGTTTAACTTTCCTATTGTCTTATTTCAATCTATAGATTCTAAGGTCTTAGATTCTTCTGGTTTCCATTTTATTATTTTTTAGATCATGCTTCGATGAACTGAAACTCACAAAATATCCTCTGTCCTAACTTAGGACAATGTTGATGTAACACGCTCAACTCATAGGATCCATACTTGGTGTAGGGGTCCAGTTCTTAATTGTCTTTGAGTTCCATTGATTCTCTTTACTCCTCCTTAAGCTAATTTGATGACAGCTGAGTTTCGTCAATTGATTTATATGATTTCTTAGTTGGTAGCTTCTCAGTCTGAGCATTATGCATCTACTACTCCGTATTCTAAGGACACAAGGGTTGGCCAGTTCATGAGGTTTTATACTCTTTCTTTTTTGGGTATTAAGGTGGAGAAGGATCCTCCGGGTGTTCTAGAAGAGATGCAAAAAAATTCGAGGGTGATGCATGACATAAATATGCAAGGGGTGGAGTTTACTGCCTACCAGCTGAAAGATGTAGTGTACAAATGGTACAAAGAATGGGATTAGGCAAGGGTGACATTGATGAGTCATATTTCTGGGAAAATTCCTCTAATGCATTTTCAGACCGCTTCTTTCCTCAGAAGTTAAGGGAAGCAAAAGTGGAAGAGTTTATTAATCTGAAACAAAGTAGGATATTAGCTAAGAAGTATGCCTTAAAATTCACCAGTTGTCTTCGTATGCTCTGTAGTTTGTGTCTAATATGAGGACACATATGAGGACGTTTTCTTCAGGGCTGTCTCATTATTTAATCCTTAAAAGTAAGGCTTCCTTACTAGTCAAGGATAAGGATATCTCTTGGTTGGTTGTATATATTCAGCAAGTAGAGAGACTTAAAAAAAAGCAATCTGTGTTTAGTGAGAGGTAGGGGAAGAAGTTTAGTCCTTCTAAAGATAGAGGTGGAGATAGTGGTAAGTGGCCATAGAAAAAGTGGGAGAGTTTTTGTTCTTTTTCCACAACAAGTGCTCCTTATCCGAAGACTTCATATGATCGTCGGTCTTAGAATGATGTTGGGTCCTAGGCACAGGGTGCCAATCTCAGGCTAGTAGGGCTATGTTAGCTCTATCCCACCCTTCTGGTAGATTTTATGGTGGTTGCACCGTGGGTTTTGTGAGAAAGGAAAGAACCTATGTTTTTATTGTGGTCAGATTGGTCACATGTAGTGTGACTGTCATGCTAGAATGGCATTAGGGGTTAACAAGGTTCCATTTTCTCTTTATCATCTCCTGCACAAAAGGGTACTGCTACTGTATATTTTTCTACTTCTGGTTTCGGAACTGGACGAAATTTGTTATATGCTCTTGCATCTATCAAGGATTTTGAGGCATCTCCTGATATTGTTAGAAGTATTTTGAAACTTTTCTCCTATGATGTCTACTGTTTACTTGATATAGGGTCCAATCTTTCTTATGTGACCACATTTACGGTTTTGCATTTTGTTTTTTGTCATGAATTTATTTCTAATCCTTTTCTGTATCTACCTAGTTGGTGAATCTATGACTGCTAAAATATTCTATAGGGTGTGTGTGGTATCTTTTAGTGGTAGAGAAACTTTTATGGATTTGATAGAGTTAGATATGGTTGACTTTGATGCCATATTCGGACCCGTAAGGTCATTTTCAAATTCCCTAATGAGCCGATCCTTGTATGGAAGAGGGTTCTTTAGTGGTGGCTAAGGAGAGGTTCATCACATATCTTAGAGCCGGAAAGTTAATCTCCAAAGGGTGTTTGGGTCATTTCGTTCGGGTTAAATATTCTAACTCGTAAGGTCTTTCTCTACAATCCGTTTCTGTGGTTAATCAGTTTCTGAAGGTTTTCCCTAATGATCTTCTTGGTGTACCTCCCGATAGAGAAATTGATTTTGGGATTCATGTTATTCCAAACACTCATCAAATTTCTATCCCACCTTATAGAATGGATCTGAATGAGTTGAAGGAGCTTAAGGAGATCTTTGATAAAGTCTTTATCCATCCTAGTATGTTTCCTAAGGTTGCTCCTGTGTTATTTGTGCATCAGAACAATGGTTTCCTTTGGATTTACATTGACTTTCGTCAATTTTAATAAGGTGACCATAAAGAATAACTATCCTCTTCCTAAGATCAACAACTTTTTTAATTAGCATCAAGCTGCGAAGTGTTTTTCCAAAATTTATATTAGGTCGGGTTATCATAAGCTTAATATTAGGGAAGTGGATATCCCTAAGACTGCCTTTAGGACCTGCTATGGTCACTATGAGTTCCTATATATGTATTTTGGGTTTACCAATGCTCCGACAACATTTATGGATTTGTTGACACTGGTTTTCCACCAGTTTCTTGATTTATTTGTCATTATCTTCATTGATGACATCATGGTCTATTCTATTAGTGAGGAGGACCATGTCGATCACCTGCGTGTGGTGTTGCAGACCTTGAAGGATTATTCTTTGTTTGCCAAATTCTCTAAATATGAGTTTTGCTTGAAGGCTATAACTTTTCTTGGTAATGTTATCTCTAGAGAAGGTATCATGGTGGACATACAAAATGTTGCGGTGGTTAAAAAGTGGCCTAGACCTACGACAATCGATATTCGAAGCTTCTAGGGTTTAGCCAATTACTATAGGATATTTGTGGAAATTTTTCGATGATAGCTGCTGACACGACCCGAAATTGGGCCATGTCATATGGGTACCTCAAGCCCACATGAACCGGAGGTCCCCCAGATAACCCAACCAAATCATCATATAAATCACAAGGGTCGGTGGGTCCCGACCATATAATAAGATAGCGGAAAGCAAACTACAAGTTATAACTTAAACATGTCTAAACACTTCATTAAAATATCAAACTAACCAATATAACTAAGTCCACAGTTATCCACAATAACTCTATACAAACCAATCTTTAGAAATGTATATGTTGGGACAAGCCCATCGACAATAGTAAAACCAAGTCAAAATAAGACTGTCTAAAGATAGGAGACCAAGAAATATTGTATTCATAAGAAAGGAAACTCATCACTCAAAAGACAATGCACGAACCCATTCGATCACCTAATCATTGCACAAGAAAAGAAGATGATGCTCCGGCCCCTATGTAACGTAGGGACATGGAATCCGAATATGGCTAGCGGTTGGAAAGATAGCATGTAACTCAAGGATTATGAGAAAATAGAATTATCAATAAACAACAAATCAATATATCATATTCAACCATATTCATGACCTTATTTATACATGTAGGTATATTACAAGCCAAAGTAGTTAACAAGTGATAACAACATTCTCAAAGCACTCAATCATGAAACATAGGGTGGAGGAATCTGACCTTCCACACTTACATTCAAACGACTCTTATTAGGTATGGCATTTCAACCACATTCACATATTACTTAGATGAAGGACTTTAATCATGTATACACTCATCAAGCAAGATAATCTAACCACGTACACATCCATTTAAGCAACAGACTCTAACTACACATACACCCTCATTTAGTCAAGGGACTCTAACCATATGCCCACACATTAGGCAAGGGACTCTAACCTCCTGTCGTATTAGACAGGGGACTCGAACCCAAGCCATTTCATTTGGCGAGGCACTTCAACCTCAAAAGATCTCATTGTGCAAGGTCCTTTAATCGCAAACAATTTCATTATGCAAGTTATTGTAACCTTAAGACCTTTTATTAGGAAAGGGACTTTAACCTCAAGGCATTACCAGTATAATTAGTCAACATTGGGGCTCCAAACCTTTGTCTATTCATCATCATCTATTCAATTCACACTTAAGTACTTTAACCCATTTAGATAATTCAACACTATACATGACCATATGGTCCTTATGTGAGCCTTCGTTGCTCAACCATTTCAATAGGTCAATTGCTTAATTCATTTCATCCTACAATTTAATTTATGGTCAATAAGACCCTCATAAACTATTCATATTTTATTAGCAATCTTATACCACATTCTTAACACACTTTATTTCAACACACATTTCAAGTTCATTTTCATGTTTTGGGACTTCAACCCTTTACTAGTCATTAACCCAACAAGGTTATCAATTACACAATACATGACTCACAATACCTTTACAATGTCATTTATCAACCATTCATATTTATAGGGCCATTTTCCTAATTCAAAACATCACCAACATGGGACTAGACAATTCACTTAGACATTTTCACGAGCACCTTGTGTACATGTCTTTACCAAGGTCGTTTTCATAGCTTAAATAAAAATATTAGTTTTACTCAAGACCCACACGTTAAACTACATATAAAAAGCACCCACAAGTACAAATCATCACTATTATCATGTATAACCAAAAGTCAAAGCAAGAACAAACATTACTCATCATTTGACAACAAAACCATTTTCATTTGATTTCAAAATCTGCATGTACACTAATAATCCAAGTGTGAAATACATGATTTTTGAGTTAATGAACAAAGGAGAGAGTTACATGCCTTAGTCAACTTGATTTACCAAGAATCTGGACTTCACATTGCCTCTTGAAGAACACCCTTGGAACCTTAGACTCCAATTTTTCAAAGATGAGTTTGAGAGAGTATTTTGGATGTTTGATCCACTAAAAATTTGTTTAAGGAGGACATATACACTTATATAGTGAGCGGACTGAGGGCTTTGGGTGAAAGAAGTGACAACAAGAGACTTAGTTAAAAACTGGAAAATAAGTTCGTCCTTGGGTACGATCCACTTAAGCAATCGTACCCTAGGGTATGAGTGGTACCCTAACTAGGACCCTTGGCTTATCCTAGGTCATCAAAATTTGTTAGGATATGACTACCCATTATTGAGTTGTATCCAAAGGATATCAATTATTCCCTAAA
Organism: Capsicum annuum; assembly: GCF_002878395.1. Classification (NCBI taxonomy): domain Eukaryota; kingdom Viridiplantae; phylum Streptophyta; class Magnoliopsida; order Solanales; family Solanaceae; genus Capsicum; species Capsicum annuum. Next base: position 92,817,770 of record NC_061117.1, on the reverse strand, counting down.
CGGTATCCATAAGATGTACCAACAATAGTTCACTCCAAGCTAAGACTTCACTTTAAAGGAATGGTCTTGGTATGAGTCGTACCCTAAGGTACGATTTGTAGAAGGCACAGTCATACCTAGGACATTGAGTGATCCTCATCACACTAGCCAGGGTAGGAGAGGGGAGGGAGAGGAGGATATAACTTGTATCCAAGGGGTATGACTCATGCCCCTAGTCATACCAAGCTCATAGACTCCAAATGAGGAAATTTTTCAATGGTTCAAAGTTTAGGTTTTTCAATTCTCCCCCTCTTGGATCATTCATTCACTAATAATGGGTAAGGAAAGCATAAACTCAAGTTAACACATCAAACCGACCTTTAAAAAAGTTAGAACAAAGAATTCAACAAGGATATAAGACACATTGTTATCATCATCGACACACTATTCATTTCATTGGATTTGGACACAAGCCCACTACCTATCAGAACACTTACTCATTTCACAACTTAGGGACTTTAACCCATCGACTTATCCAAGATATTTGCTCAATTCAAGGAACAGGGACTAGAAACCATCATCTATGAAGTACATGAATTAACTCAAAGTACTAGGGATATAAACCCATTAAAACAAGGACATACGTAATTTTTAAGTTATTAGGTACTTTAACCCATGGTCTAATGAAATCTAAATCAATTAAAAGCTTGGAGATTTTAACTCGTTATCTAAACAAGGCATAACTCACTTCAAAACACTGGGGACTTCAACCTAATATCTATAAGACATAAATCATTGTAAGAAGATTAAAACATACCGTCATCATGTGTTCCCAGAATGGGAAACAAATATGGATCTTGGACTTCATGTCATCTTCTGCCTCTTAAGTAGCTTCATCAGACTTTTTCTTTCTCTACAGAACCTTCATCGAAACCACTTTTTTCATTTGCAAGAAGTAAACTTGCTGATCAAACATCCTCATCAGGATCTCTTCATAGGAGAAAGAGTCTGAGATGCCAACATCCCCCATGGGAACTACCAATGAAAGAATCAATCACACATTTCAGCAACATAGAGGCATGGAAAACTGGGTGAACGGATTTCATGGTAGAAGGTAACTCCAACTCATAGGCAACATTGCCAACCCTCTTCACAATTAATTAGGGACCAACATAATGGGGACTAAGATTTTCTTTTCTACTAAACCGTGCCACCCCCTTCTTGGGAGACAATTTTAAGAACACCCAATCACTCACACTAAACTCTAAGTCTCTATGCTTCACATCCATATAGGACTTTTGGTGACATTGACCTATTTTTAATCTATCATGTATCACCTTCACTTTCTCTAGGTCTTGGTGAACTAAATCGTGGACAAGTAACTTACCCTATCCACTTCGTTCCACCTAATAAGAGATCGACAACTCCTACAAAACAATGCCTATAAAGGGCCATGACAATGCTAGAGTGCTAACTATTATAATAGGCTAACACAATGAAAGAAAAGTGGTCATCCTAACTATCCCCATAATTAATTACAAAAGGCCACAACATATCCTCCAATGTATGGATAGTCCTTGCTGCTTGCCATCTGATTGGGGTGGAAAACAGTACTAAGGAACACATATCCTACCTTGGTATCTGAAGATACCATCACCACCAATCACAATGTCTGCAACTTTGTGTTAACCCATATTACTCTTGATCTTCATCAAGTCGGGGTCCAATAATTGCTTTTTCTTTATCTCAACAACAAAATATGACTGAGATACCGAATGCAGAAATACATTACAATCCTTGGAGTCCGCAAGTTGAACTTAAAGACTAGACAAATAGTGAATGTCGTTCACCAATTCTCGCTTGTCCTCATCCACATGGGACAAACTTCTCATGGATAATCTACTAAGTGCATTGATGACTATATTTGCTTTACCGGGGTAGTAATAAAGACTAATATCATAGTCATCCAAAAACTCAAGCCTCCTCCATTGACGGAGATTCAACTCTTTTTGAGTAACCATAGATTGAAGACACTTTTGATCGAAAAAGATTTTAACAAGAACCCATAAATATAATGTCGCCAAATCTTTACTGCAAAAACAACGGCTACCAACTCTAAGTCGTGGGTAGGGTAGTTCTTTTTGTGAACTTTCAATTTTATTAAAATATAGGACACCACCCTACCATGATGCATCAAAACACAATTGAGAAAAATACAAGAAGCATGACAATACACCACAAAACCAGCATTACCTTCAGACAAAGTCAACACCAAAGCCAAGGCCAACTTATCTTTCAACTTATCAAAACTAGCCTCATACGCATCCAACCATAATAACATGACCTTATTTTGGTTCAAATTTTTCAATGGAACAACGATTATCAAGAAACTCTCTACAAATCTTCTATAGTAACTGACTAGACCCAACAAGCTCCAAATATAAATTAGAGTCATAGGCGTAGGCCACTTCTTAATAGCCGTAACCTCTTTGGGATCTACCATGATTCCTTCCCTAGAGAAAACATGACCAAGAAAAGCTACGTCTTTTAACCAAAACTCATACTGGGAAAACATAACATACAAATGATGATCCTTTAAAGTTTGTAATACGACATAAAGGTGATCTCCATGATCCACCTCACTCTTAGAATAGGCTAAGATATCATCAATGAAGAGAATGATAAATATGTCCAAGAATGGACGAAAGACATTATTTATTAAATCCATGAATGTCACAGGGGCATTGGTCAACTAAAAAGACACAACGAGAAACTCATAGTGACCATAACGGGTCCTAACAGCAGTCTTATGGATATTCACATCCCTAATCATAACCTGATGATAACCCAATGTAAGATCAAATTAGAGAAGCACCTCTCACACAGAAGTAGATCAAACAAATCATCTATCCTAGAAAGAGGATATTTATTCTTCATGGTCACTTTGTTAAACTAAAGATAATCAATGCATATACAAGGAGAACTATCCTTCTTGCTTACAAATAACATGGGAGAACCCCAAGGAAACACACTAGGATGGATAAAACCTTTATCTAAGAGGTCCTTCAACTGATCTTTAAGCTTATTTAGCTTCGCTAGAGCCATTCTATACGAAGAAATAGAACAAGTGTCTGAAACAAGATCAATCCCAAAATAAATTTTCCTATCAGGAGGAATAAACACTATGCAAAACTCATTAACCACGAGAACAGATTCTAGAGATGGTTCTTTTGAGTTAGAATCTTTAACTCAGACCAGATGATACGAACAACCCTTTGAAAAGCTTTTGGGCTATAAGATAAGAAATTAACCTTCCGTTACAAACTAAAGAACCACCTTCCCATGCAATGACCAGCATATTAGGGAATAACAACATCACCTTATAAGTCTGATAATCTATGGAAGCATATCAAGAGTGCAACTAGTACAACCCTAGAATGACATCAAAATTGGCTATGTCCAACTTTATCAAGTCTACAAGAATATCTCTACCACAAACAGATACCACACCCCCTACAGACTCTCTTAACAACCACAGAGTCTCCTACCAACTAGAAAGAGAAAAAGGAATCGACAGACTCTTGGGACCACAATCAAGATGCACAATTACATACGTGATCACATAAGAAAGTGTAGAACCTGGATCAAGTAAACAAATATATATCACGAGAGAAAAGACTCAACATAATCTTGATAACCTCAGGAGATGCCTTAGAATCTTGGCATGTAGAAAGAGCAGAGAATTAGTTTCAGCCAGCACCGATGCTAGAAATAGATGTAGAAATGGAAGAAAACATAGCACCCTTTGGTGTGAGAGAAAAAGAAGAAGCAATAGAAGCCATGTTGGCCAAAAAAGCTGCTACATAGGGGTACTCACCTTTTATGTGCCCGATCTGACCACAAATATAACATCTTTTCCTCCTCTTCCCATACTAACCATCATAACTCTAACCTAAAAATTTGCAAGGAGGGTGGGGTGAAGCCAATTAGGCACCATTACTATGAAACTATGCACCCTTTGCTCGAAACTCCTAACTAATATTTGATCGATGATGACCTAACAATTTTGAGTAAGGAGAGCAAACACTAGTCGAGGATAACGAACTTGAACTCCTTCACTTCTTCCATAACCACTAGCCCCCATCCCTTAAACTTGGCTTGAAAGACCTAAACTTTTTTCCTTGCATTTAACTAAACTCAACTTGCTTATTTTTATCTGTTTCCATTTATTTTATTCACACGATCAACCTAGAGATATCCATTTAATCAATCAACAATACTGCTTTTCTCTTAAGAAATAACTCACATGATAATCTCAAAACTAACATACACATCCTAGCCCTCATGCTAGAAACCATCTCGGGAGAATTCCTTGACAATTGATGGAATTTCAAGTCATACTCTTGAACGGACATCCTGCTATGCTTTAAGTTCAGAAACACTTCCTCCTTAGCTTCCCTCAGATCTTGATGAAAGAAGCGGTCTAAGTAACTTTTGAGAATTCCTCCTATATTCAATATAAATATTTACACCTCTAGAAAAGTCCTACCCCCCATACCCTTGGTATGCTATATCTTTCAATTTGTAGGAAGTAAACTCAACGACTTCAATCTTCAAAGCATGCATTATTCACAAAATCTTCTCCATTTCATCTATAAAGCCTTAAGGATCTCCATCAACCTCCACACCTATAAACATAGCATGGCTCAACCTCATAAATTAGTACATTCTTGTAGCCTCAGAAAATGGTAGCTGAAGCACAACATTTTGATTGAGAGGCTACTAATAGAGTCAAGAGGTTGATAGAGCAATGAAACTAAACATTTGTACAATTTCTTAAAGGTGATGGAATAAGAGGGTCAGTCTCATAGTCGGGGTTAGTAGGGATAGGTTGAAACCCATGAATATGGTCAGATACAGCAACCCTAGCCTAGGTTTGAATTTTAGAAGTTGGACGAGCATCATCTATAGGTCCCTCAGTCAAGGTAGAAGTGTTTTCCTAAACCACAGATATCCTTACAGGCATGATCTAAAATATATCAAATAGAAATCAGTGGAATCCAAGCCCTTAGATTATATAGCTTGAGATTGAAACACAAAAAAGGGAAATAATTGCTAAAATGTCTCGTAGTCCCTTTCTTATAAGTGTGAAATACTTCACACCCATAAAGAGATACCCTACTTGATATGAAATTTTGAAAATCCAACTGACCATAAACCTAGGCTTTGATAATAACTTGATACAGCCCAAAACTAGGGAATGTCGTATCGGGACCTTAAGCCCATTTAAACTAGAGGTCACCTCGATTACCCAATCTAATTATCATATCAATACAAGTGTTGAGTGGGCCCAAACTATATAATAAGGTAGCAGAAAACAATCAAAAAGTCATAACTTAAATATTTCTAAACACTTCATTAGAATCATCAAATTAACCAATGTACCAAAGTCCACAATCGTTCATAATATGTCAATACAAGTTGATGTTTATAAATGTATTTGTTGGGATAAGCCTTGATAATAGCTATACCAAGTCAAAATAAGACTAAATCTAAAGATTAGAGACCAAGAATGAATGTCTTTCAAAGTAAGGAAGCTCACCACACCAAAATCAATGAACAAACCGCTTAGATCACCCAATTACTATACAAAAAGAGAAGATAACGATCTGTCCCTTATGATGCATGGAGAGATAGCATAGGTGATGGTTGGTGGTTAGAGTAGTAGCATGTAACTCAAGTATAAGGATAAAATAGTATCATCAATGAACAACAACTCAATATATCTTATTCAACCATATTTATGACCTTATCCATATAGCTATGTATATCACAAGCCAAGAAAGTAAAAAAGTGATAACAATATCCTCAAAGCACTCAATCATGAGACGTAACCTATTTGAGCTCAGAGGGGACAAAACTATAACCTTAATTTGAAGCGTCCTTTGTATATTGATAAAGGAATGAACACTGAGTAGCGTATGTCAACTATATTGATCTCTTAGTGAGTAAAGGTATCAAGCCTTGTTTTACAAGTGAACCTTCAAATCCAATTGTGGCATTGTAGTTCTAGGACTTAGGAACTTCTTTTAAAGGCTTAGCCTAACTGAATGGTAATCCTTCATCCCTGCATCATCTTCGTGCAAAGTACTACTCCATATTAAATTAAACTAATAAATTGTCAAGCTCAACTATAATGATATTTGACACTGAATGATAGAAACTTTATCAAAAATCATCTTATCATATATAAAACAAAAGGACTGTGGATTCTATTATCAATACATGAGAAACTAAGTCATTGGGTGTTCAAAATCCCCATCTTTGATAAATGTAACTATTTGTGACAATTTATATAGTTTTGATAGGATATGAGTTCATAAAGCACAGGTCCAAAATCATGAATTTATACATATATACTAAAGGTTGCTAAGTTATGTATATGTCAAAGTACTATATTTAATGGGAAACATGTTATCATGGCCTAATCATAATATGGAATTTAAACAAAAGGGTATTCCTACTTTTCAGTGAAACCCTATACACTAAATAATTACTTAATTGAAGGATTTGAGTTCACTTAGGAACACAATAGGTGAAAGGATACCTATTGATTAAATCCACTATATCTGGAATTGAAAAAATTGGAATAGAAGATTGATGAACCCTAGTTTCTTGATATAGGGAAAAAGAAACTACTTGTTTTCTCTATTTTTTCTAAATTTCAATTTAATTTTGAGAGAATGAGGGATTCGGGGTATTTTATCTTAATATCTACCCCTAGAATAGGAAAAAATGACTTAGTTTAAGTTATTAAAAGATGGTAAAAGACTAAAGCACCTCTTATAAAACTTTATAATTGAAAACATATTATCATTATGATCGAACCATCCTCCGATGTTTTTTTCTACCAATGTTCAATGGTGATATTAGTTGTTACTGGAAGGGTATTTATGGATTTCAAGACTTAATCATATGATCCAAAGATGTCTTGGTGGATCCTACAATGGTCATTCCTTGGTTTGTCATTAGATCCTTATTTCTCGAGCTAACTAGTGACCATAGTAACTACAACGATTGTTGGTTCTTCGAATAGTTATTGGTCCCTTTCAATGCCATGAAGGTACTTTGTCAATAATTGGTACTTTTGTGGCAATTTTCTTTAGACAAAAAACTAGGATGGTCATCCCTTCAACCAAAGATCGTTTGAAGGGTCGTCGTATGTCACTATTAGACAACACTTTACTAAAAACGGCCATAACTCCTTGCTTAGAAATTGGATGAGTTTGAATGAAGAAAAAAGACATTTCATTTGGTAGGTCTTGATCTTCCAAATATTTTATAATATCATAGTTATAAACATGTGAGGTTTACTCTAGAAAGATTCTATTGAAGAATTTGATCAGTAAGGAAGCATTGAACTTAAATATGGCTGGGAGTTATTTATGAGCTAAAGCACTTATCATACCACCAAATCACTGAGTGTGGTTCAATTTATACTAGAATAATAGTTCTAATCTTAGCTTTGATTTAGGGTGTTAAAATATCTTCCCCTTGGTATCATTCATCCCCTAATAAAAACTAACTAATCTAAGAGGATTGAAAGAGAGCTATAATTCTAACACTGAGTTCTAAGAGCTAAATACTGACATGATAACTAAATACATAGATGAAAAATGGACTCATGAATGTATGATATGGCATGAGAGTTATGGGGTGATATGAGACTAAGATTAGTAATAGGTAGGAAACTATTTCCTTAAGTTAGAACTCAATTAGACTATTAAAAGTGAGGATACTTGGTCAACATATCTACTTCTGCTTCATAAGCATCTTCTCAATTAGCCAATCTATCTAAAAAATTTCTCTATAGTGGCTTCATTAGTTCTCAACCTGTGAATTCAATATTCAAAGTCACAGTTGGGATCTCTTCATAAGAGAGACTATATATCACTACCACCTCTCCAAATATACAACTATGCTTGGATCACTATTGTGTTTCATCATCAAAGACACATAAAAGACTGGATGCAAGATACTAAGTCTATAAGCAATTGTAATTTATATGCCACACTGCCAATTAAATTCAAGATCTTAGAAGGACCCAATAGCATGGACTGAGTTTCCCATTATTTTCAAACCTTTTCAACCCTTTCATGGGTGAAACTTTTAAGTAAACCAAACTAAAAATTGCAAACACAAGTTCCCTTCTTCTTAGATCAGCAAAAATCTTTTGGCAACTCTGAGTAATTTTTAACCTTTAACTATTCAGCTAAACTTTTGTCATAGCCTCATGGATTGAATCAGGCCCTATCAAGGTAGCTTCACCAATCCAAAGCAAGTAATAAGATATCTACACATTCTTCCATAAAGTGATTCTAATGGGGCCATTTGAATACGAGAGTTATAACTACTAATATAGACATAATCCATCTAAGGGAAGTGATCACATCTAAACCATCCTTAAAATTTATCACGTAACCCCTTAATATATCTTCTAATGTCTAAATGGTCTACGCTACCTAGCTATCTTTTTGCTGAAGAAAAATTATGATGAGATGAACTTGGGTGCCAAAACCCTTCTAAAATATTTTCCAAAACTGCGAAGAATGTGGACTACCCCTATCTGCGTTGATAGTTCAAGAGACTCTGTGCAATTTCACCCACTCTGTAAGGTAAAATATCATATGACCCTCATCCAATTAACAATTTTTTATTGGGAGGAAGTATCTTGACTTAGTCATTCGATTCATAATAACTCAAACAAAATCATGTTGTTAGCGAATACAGGGAAACCCATAATGAAGTCCATGTTCACCAATTCTTTCTTTTAAGTAGGAATTGATTTCCTGAGTCAAACCTTGACCTACTAGAAATTTTGATGCTTCGCCACATAATTTGAAATATCATTATTCATTCCATTCAGCGATATACCCATTGGTAGAATACATTAAATGTTTTACTTTGGAGAACACCTTTCATCTTTGCAAAATAGTATCACCATCTTGTTTAGCCTACACCTCAATAACTAAAGAGGATTATGAACTGTTCTAAACCATGACACTACCTTTGTCAGAATCAACCGACTAAAATCAAAATCTAGAAAGACTATTAACCTGACAAAGTAACTATTTCTTCATACCCTGTACATGAATAACACTTTCTATAAAAAAACCTGCTACGAGCATCAACAACAACATTGGCCTCACCTAGATAGTATAAGACACTAATATCATGACTTTTGGAAATTATAGCCATCTACTCTAATGAAGATTTAGTTCCCACTGGCTGAACACACACCGAAGGATCATTAATTAGTGATCAAGTATATATGAACCCCATACAGATAATAATTTTAAATCTATACGGCAAAAACAATTGCTGCCAACTCTAGATCATGACTCAAGTAACTCTTCTTTGGATGTGTGAGCTATCTAGAGGCATATTTAATCATCTTTCTATGTTGCATAAAAAAATAACTAATACTTAATCTTGAAACATCACAATAAACCACAAATATATATGGACCCTCTAACATAATCAAAATTTGAGGGTAAGTGAGTTAAGTCTTCAACTTTTTAAAATTCTTATTGCCAGAATAAGACAACTAAGACTTTATTTTATTATATGCCTCTCTTGAAATAGGGGAAGCATTAGAGGGAAATCCATAAACAAACCATCTATAGTAATTGGGTAAACCTAAGAAACTCCTGATATTTGATGGACAAATGGGTATTGACCAATGCCTAGATGCTTTAGTATTTTTAAGATTAACATGAATTTCATCCTAGGAAATTATATGACAAAGGAATGAGATTGATTTCAACAAATAATCACACTTATTAAACTTTGCAAATAAGTAGGTATCTTTGAGAGTCTAAAAGACAATTCTCAAATGGTTTTCATGTTAATATTTACTCCAACAATATACAAGGATATCATTTATAAAAATAATGATGAATATGTCCAAGTTCTACTTTGAGACTCTATTTATCAAGTACATAAAAGCTACAAGAACATTATTTGGTCGAAAGGACATAACTACAAACTTGAAGTTACTATACTAAGTTCAGAAGGTCGCCTTCAGGGTGTCACATTCTCAAAATCTAAGTTGATAATAGCTAGATTTAAGGTTTATCTTTAAAAATTAACTAGCACACTAAAGTTGGTTGAAAAATTTCTCGATCTTAGGAATCGGATATTTATTCTTGATTATGACTTTAGTTAGTTAATGATAATTAATAAAATCTTTATCTAAAAGATATTTGAATTATTCCTTCAATTCCTTAAGCTTAGCTGGAGACATTCTATAAGGTGAAATTAAAATGGGTTGGGTATCTAGAAGCACATCTATTCCAAAATCTATTTTCCACTCGGAAGAAGATAAAATGGATCTTTAGAAAACACATTTGGGAATTAATTAACCATTATAATTTACTAAAGAGTTGGGTCTCAGGATTTAAATCCTAAATTCAAACAATATTATGGATAGACCTTTAAAAATTATATTTTTGGCCTTCAGGTAAGAAACAAAAAAATGTATGGATGCTAAAGTACTACACTTCCATTCTAATATTGGCTTATTTGGCAATTGTAGTTGGACTACTCTATTTCTATAGTCGACTATGTCATAATAGAAATGTAATAAATCCATGCCAAGAATTAAACCAAAGTCATTCAAGTCTAACTCTAAAAGATCAATTGAGTTGACTTTCTGAAAAACTACTACTAGTAAATATCTGTATACCTGTTAGGCTATGAGTAATTTTCTAATAGGAGTAGATATAGAGAAATATTGTAAAAGGGTCTTGGAAAATGACACCAAATTTTACTAAAATATAGGGAGTCAGGAAAAAATCTGTGTCCCTGGTATCTAATACGGCATAGACATGAATATTAAAGACACATAACATACTAGTGATTAAATAAGGGCACTACTCTTGATCATGTGGAGTATGAAGTACATAAAATCTATTCTAATGTTGTTCACAACCTACACTAGATAAGGCACTTTGTTGAGATGAGCAACCTGCTAGAGTTGCTGGGCAGTTGAGCTAAATCCATTGATGAGCATCTTTTCCCCTATATGAAGCCACTGGATACTCTTTCAATCTATGAATTATATTGACACATATAAAACAACTACCACTATAACTATACACAATTTTATGTGGTTCTTACCACATTTATTCCAAACTAGATGAGTATGACCACTAGTAGCACTAGCATAGGACTTATATCCTGGTGTCCTATCCTCATTATCCTATCTGAACTAGTGTATTAGGGAACTAACAGAGGATGAGAGTGGACCAAAAGACCTCTAATGGAATTAAGAACAATTATCACCACTCGACCTCTATTGATAAAAGTCAAAACTGCCTGTTTTGGACCTCTTATTATCCTTCTCGTTCTCCTTAACAATTTCTTCCTCAAATTTATTGATCCGTGTAATAAACCTGGACATGCCCATTTTGTTAAAAAAATGGAAATTCTAAAATCTTTGACCATAGTTAAAGACACACCTAACATAAACATACTCATTTAGGCCCTGTAATAAGACATCACTACTAACGCATACTTAGAGAGCTAATTAAACTTAAGAGAATACTCTATTATAGACATGTTTCCCTATTTCTAATTAATAAATCCTAAACCTTGGATTCTCTTAACTCAAGTGGGAAGAACATATCAAGGAATAGAGCTACAAGTTTATCCCAATAAACTAGATTTGCATCCCCACCCCTATCTTCCTTCAATTACTTATTCAAAGTCTGAATCTCTCTTTTTAATTGATAAGAAGATAATTCTACACTATCTACTTGAGGGACGTCAAAGATCTGAGTGACCTCTTGAATGGCATCAACGAACTCCTGTGGATCCTCCTCTATATTTGTACCATAAAACCTGTGAGGATTAATTTGAGTGAAATCCCAGACTCTAGGTGCTACTATAATATTATTTAGGTTGACCTATGTAAAAACTTGCTAGTTAACTTTGGTAGTGATTTCCTGAACTTGCACCGGGAAAGTAGCCCTGAACTCAGCATGTAAGATTTATTCGTGAAGGGTGTCTGCTAGTGTAGGTGGTGCTTGATGGTTTCCATTTCTTTTACCATTTCTATTTCCCTTTCTCCTTCCATTAACTCTTTAAGGAGGAAATTTTCTATAATTGTTTAGCGCATGAGTTAGAAGGATATTAAATAGAGTTCAAACTCTCTTGCAAGATATGAGCACGTAAGAAGTAAAAACTTTCCTAAAATATTTCATAACCTCTTATTTATAGGGGTGGAGCACTTCACACCCATGAACAAGGCTCTACTTAATGCAATTTTCAAACACTATAGTACCCTTTAAATCTGATTCTTTGATACCAAGTTTGTCACTAGTCGAGAGTATTCCTTAATCATATACTATGGTCGGAGTCACAAATGACCCCAAACTAATGCATCACCTGGCATTACACTATGAATACTTTATAAAAGCCAAGAATCACTAAGCAGAAGGTAAATATAAATGATATAAATAAATCAAAAAATAAACTTAATAGTCAAAATATAAATCATCTACACAAAACAAAAAATTTAAAAACCACTATATATCCATATGAATGTCTATACTAATTGGAGTTACTGGGACAAGCCCCCATCTAAATCTTAACTATTAAAAAACTAAAATAAATATAAAGTAAGTATACTAAAACAAGTACTTAATAATGTGGACTCACTGAACCCTACTACTGAGGAGACAAGGGAATGTGCTAACTGTGAACTAGATGTTGTGTGTTTGAACCTTTATTATAATGCAAAATAAAGTATGTAGCCAGTACATTGAATATGCAAAGCATACGAGATATTAATTATACTATATAAGTTGAACATAAAAGGATAAGCTGGGCATGGAACTGAGGGATGCAAGCTGATGCAGTGTAATGACCCACTCCTACACCCCCGATGTAACAAAAACCTTGAATCACAAATGGCATGAGCAAACCACTTGGTCTGATAGTAACTAATAAAGCTTAACTTTTGATAAAAATATAAAAGATTGAAACATGTTCTAAATTTTGTGAAAAAATATAATTAAAAAAAAGTAGGAACTCATATTAGCCGTAACATTACAAATGGTTAACTGACTTAACTCGGCTTAAAAATATCTATGAAGCCTCTATTATATAGAGTGAGTTTGATAACCTTAGGTAACAAAAAAAATAGACAGTAGAATACTGCTAAGTCCCCAAAAGATGAGAACTCCCTTAAGTTAATAAAATAGCGTACTATAAGCATCTGCTTACTAACCTACATTTTTGAAAGATCAATGCTACATACTCAAATGATGTAACCCCAAAAAAGGGTGTTAATACGTATGAATGTACTAGCATGTGAAGTACTAAACTTAATCTATACTTTATCTGCAACTGATAAATATGGAAAACTGAGACATGAATAACATAATCATAAAATAATTCTTAATAACTAAAAAGAAGGATGAATAACCTAAATGGTCAAATGTAAAGAACTGAGATAAAAATTCTTAAAACTACTTGCTAACCTAAATTTTGAAATTTAATGTACTAGAGATAAGAAATTAATTAAAATGTTTCATAAAATCAAGAGTGAAAATCCATTGAATAAAATCTAAGCAAGACTTCATAATAATGCTACATAAATTCTATATGTAGTTTTGTTGTAGAGTAACTAAACTTCAAGGACTTAGGTCCATAGATGTGCGACATACAGTACAGCTAGCATGCGCCAACTACATAGTATTATCCTCTTGTGTCACAACTTGCAGGTGCTATTTTATACTGACTTGGATAGCTAGTCCAATGATATGTCATCCATAATCATCACTTAACTAAAAAAGAAAATAGAAGCCTCATCATCAAATGGTTTTTGCAAATTCAAAAGAGTGAAAAGAGAGACAGTAAAACATCATTTCATCACTGCTAAAGTTTTTAGCTATCTATGTAAGCTTAAATTGAAATTGTTCTTGAGTGAGTAATGATTTGTAATTGAACTGCTCATGCTATAAGTGTTGTGTTTATTTTAAGAGTATTTAGTTACAGTTACCAAGGATAGTTATTGATTAGAGGTAATCAGTAGAGAGGCCCTTAGTAGAGTTACCAAGATGATTTTGTAGTAGAGTTGCTACTAGAAAAAAAAGCCTAGAGGTAAGCTAAGATCTAAATTATAATCCAGAGGTTGATTATAGTTGATTTCTTTAGTGCATGAGAGAGAAAACTATGGTTTTTTCCTTTCTATGTTTCCACGTACGAATCATGTGTTCTTACCTTCCTTTAGTGTATTTATCTTTCTAGCACCTCAGAGTTTCTTTATTATTGTATCAATTGTGACTGAATTTGAGGGACCAGCTCCCTCAGTATGTGGTGCAATGTGCAAGGGTTCCAACAATTGATTTTAGAGTTGGTTCACTCTAAAATGTTCATACCTAGAGTGTTCTGGTTATCATGGTTTCTATAACTAAACTAGTAGTAGAAAGAAAAGAGGCAAGAAGGTAGACATTCCTTACAATGAAAGCTTTAAAGTCTGACCTACGGGAAGAAGACACCAATGGTGCACTTTTGGCAACAAAAAATATTAGATATATTAAAAGAAGTGGTCTACTTATCATAGGGAATTAAAAGATTTAAGGTGGTCACAAAGATTTTTACACTAAAGCATTCATGGAAAACAGCAAAATACAAAAGAGTAATAAAAATCCTAAAAATACAAGATGGAAACCAATAATTGAGAACACTGAAAAGAAAACTCTTTTAGTATGGGAAGACTCTACCAGTAGTCCAGATAAAGATAAGAAAAATAGAGGTAGATCTATGCTAGAAGTGGAAGAGAGTCTAATTATCTATGATTCTTTGTTTTCTTTCTTGGGAAACATAGATGCTGAAAAGGAAAAGAAGATAACATTGTTTCATATCAGTGAAAATCTAGATAACTATTCTATAAAGAAGATAAAGAAGCTTACTAGATTATTAATAGACTTTGTGTGTGAATTAACCGCCAAAAAAATATTCTAGAGGATAAATCTGTTGATCAAAAACTAAAATTAATTGCATTAACTCTCTATATATCTGAAGTTAAAAATGGTTATTCAATTGAAATTTGAAAATCATAGATGTATGAGCCATTTGGAGAAGGTGGATGAATCGAACAACAAAGGAAAGAGTAAAGCATTGTAGTTTCAAATTGATTTTTAAAAAAAATTCAAGGATTCTTAAGAAAAGTTTATGTTAGCACTCCACAGGAATAAAGAGTTAGAAAGGGACCTAGTCTGTTTGAAAGAAAAAGTGAACTAATCTCTTCAATGAACTTCTTCTTAAAAGATCGTTTCTAATCTACTGTGTCAGGGTGTTGATAAAGATAGAGGGTTGGGCTATTAAGGAAAAATTCAACATGTTGAGTCAAAAGGAACGACTATTTAGTATTCTAGAATCATAGAGTATAAAGTAAAGTGTATTCACTATGAAAGAGTTGGACATGAAAAAAGGGGATGTCAGCACTGCATAAGTCTAGGTTGAGGAGTACTAAACATATTAAGTAGGAGAATGCGTACTTTGAGGGCTTCAATTCTTTAAAAATGGCAATGAGGAAGCTATTACTGCCTAGATGGGCTAAGAAGAACATGATCATGTGATTTTCTTTGTACTGGGAACTCGAGCTCATATGGGTTCCTAAATATAGCTTGTGATCATTATTTCAAGCATGGTAAACGGATAGCAGTCAGGAATAACGTGTTAATTGAAAGGCTTAAAAGCTAAATTTTGAAAGGATTGACTATGTTCTCTCTCTCATGATACTTTAAGATAAAGGTGTCTTATTGATAAAGAAATTAGTTTGAGTGACCTGGTCTAAAAGAAACTTGTCTTGAAGAAAACCTCATGCAATATAAGGAGCGTAAAAATTTAAGACAAATTGGAACTGAGCTTGATCAAAATGCCCTGAACCAGCATCTGAGTTAATATGACACCTCAAAAACTTAGCCATGATTAGGAAATATATCCATAATATTAGGTGCACGATTAATCTAACTCGGCTTCATACCATTGAATGTATACACCCATGGGGATAACTTAGAAGGATAACAACTGAAGCTGCATAAGTTCAGAAGTTATTTAAACTGAGAGAGGCTTGGTCCTATCTCTCATGGTAGTACACACAAAATGCCTAAGTAATCACAAAATACTATCTAAAAATCCATGTCTGTCTCTTTTCTAAAGTTTCAAATCCTTTGTAAGACGTAGAGTCCCACTTATTAGATAAGACATGTCAGTTCAAAAGAAACTTCTTTTAAGGAAATTGATCATCATTAAAACTGCTAAATTAGTACTTATTGTCAAATGTACCTCAAATAATCCTATTCATTTTCCTAAATTAGCAATCATCCCTTAACTAAGGTGGTTCATCATTAATGGATATTGTCATTGTCTCCTCAAACTCTACTTGAAATCCAAAACCCATAGTCGAGTTAGACTCCATTGAAAAATCCTTAACCCTATTAGTTCATGACCAGGAAATCATGAAAGACAATTCAAACAAAGGGTCTAGATCAGCAATAGAACAAAAAAATCTTTAACCAAAAACTCCTAATTTTTTGTGTCATCTGAAAAATTAGAAAAATATTAATTTTATGAAACACAAAAAGAACTAGATTATTCTACATATTAAGACTCAAGAAACATATTTGCTTAGTTTTTATGATGAAATTCCCATTAAAAGAGTTGATCTTTCCTCTAGAGAGAATTGGGTAACTAAGAACCTACTACTACTAGCTTGTGACAACATAGAAAACTCAGTTGATGACATAGATTAAGAGGTTTGTTATTTTGTTGAAGTGAATGGGAGAAAAGATATGTTTTTACCTCCGAATAATGAAAATAAAGACATTGACCACAAAGTACCTCTGAGATGTACTGTGAAGAAATTCAGGAGAAATAGAAAAAGGAAATATAGAAATATTGAAGTTGTTGAGATTGATAAAGGATAGAAAATGAATTCAAGGGGTATTATTTCAATCAATAAGGGAAGAAAGTATGATATTACAATTGAGATGACCATGTCCTCCATATCAAAATTTGGTAGCTCGTCTAGAATAAGGTAGAAACATATAGCTTTCAAGAAAAGAAAAGAGTTTGAGTGAATAGGTTCGATGAAAATAACAACTGATGATAAAGGATAAACAAGTAGTTAGACTATAAGAAATAAAATATATGAAGAAAAGAATACAATGACCAGAGAAAAAATGATTGGGAATCTGAAAACACAAAAGGTCCTGTCAGAAAGAATATTTGATCCCAAAATATATGAGAAACCTAGGATAATGGAATTGGCTGAGTATGTTTGGCGTAAAGGCTGGTTACACTTGTTTGACAAATAAAACCCCATGTTTTTTCGAAATAATTTCAAAGAATTTTACTATACCATGGAATTCTCATAAGATGGGCTAAACTTGTCTGAACAAGTGCAAGGAAAGTATATCAATTTGGATAAAGAAGGACTGGGAAAAATCTTAGCGGTAATAGTTTTTGGAGTCAGTACTGCTAGAAATGAACAACCCATAGCAGAGTTTATGATCAATGCCTCTATGATGGGAAAAACATCCTGAGAAGTTGGGTAAAAGAATTTCTTTAATTATGAGTTCTAGTTAGCATTTGAATTTATCACCAATGTCCTATTGTCGAGATAAGGAAACACTAAAATTACATCTGGAGCTGATCGGTTCTTGATAACATGCCTAAGTAATATTCAATTAATAGATATGCCTTCTCTTATTATTGGCCACATGAAGAAAGTAATTCTTAAGAAATATGGGAGACATAGAATTCCCTATGGGTATGTCACGACCCGAAACTGGGCCCTGGCCGTTATGAGCATTTCGAACAATAAAGGGACGAAACACCCCTATCTATCTGGTAATCATGAACATTATTTATATGATAAAATGAAACATAGAAGATACAAAATATTACAAAAACATGGTCACGAGTCTAATGAAATCAATAATGGGAAATAATGTCCCACAACATCTATCGACATTTGAAAACCGTCTGTGAAATATCTACTACGTGACTAAAACAAACAATTGTTTGAAAACTGGGACATGGCCCCAAGTAGACCCAAAACTATTAAATTGTAAATAAACTGCCAGACATCAGGCCTTCCGGAATATAGAAGGCTTACCATTTGTCTCTACAAAACTTTCTAAAGACATTACTGATTTTTTGGACCCCTAGACTGTGCCTCCGAACCTGGGAGGGAGGGGGATCAATAAAAAGTACTGGTACACAGAGTAATCCAAAACAAAGTAAAGATTTTTATATAAACTAAATGAGAGCTGTTATAAAACACATTATTGCAAAATGATTTTGAAAATATATGGGCGTAGTATACCGATTTTTCAACAACAATGCAACACATCTGAGCTAGGTGGTATACCCTACAAATTCACAGTTTCACAAACTGTTAAATCTCAGTTGTCGTAAAGATTAGAGTATAAGTGAGGGAAAGAAACACAAGATCACACAGTAGGGTATCTCGACCCAATCAAGTATGGTAGTGCACAGGATCACAAAGTAGGGCTCATAACCATAGTTCTAATTTACAATGACATAATGTCAGGTACACAAGATCACACAGCAGGCTACCAAGTTCCCGAGTCGGCAAACACGATTTCCAGCGTAGAGTCATTTGACTCGTTCTTTCTTCGTGTAGCCACCTATCTCACAAAATCAATCCATGAAACTCATTTTAATTAATCACATGTCATACTCTACAAGGTATCGTCATACACAACTTGCAAGTTATCAATATCACATCAACTTTCCAACTTCTCATACAATTTACCACATGCACATATGTATGACTTTCACAAAATTAAAACACATTCACCATGGTTCTTATCATGCAATTATTCAACAAGTTTAATCATCTATGAGTAATGTCATATCAATTGCAAAACTCATGCTAAAAATGGTTTAACACTAGTATATTATGGGTATAAACATTATCATGGGGAATTTAGAAAATTCACAACTCATGTACATCGCACCCTTTTGAAATTTCACGTCATATGTTCACAATTCAACCATTTAAATACATTCAAACAAACAACCCGATGATATCTCAATAATTCTTTCAAAATCATATATCAAAACATGTTATTTGTATCAATTGAAAACCCCCATTTGAAAAAACATATATATACTTGTATAAATTTAAAGTCTTGTGTAAATTCCTTTTTCAAAACATACCCATGAAATCTAGGACAACCCCATGTACCTCTATTTATGATAATAATGAATGATTCTTCAATCTTAAGGATTGGGGATTCCAAATCTCTAATTATCTTCAAAAACTCACGGTTGAATCTTAAATTATTTGGGATTCTTGTTTGAAACCCTATAGAGCGTTCTTGATGAATTTTGGTGAAAGTGTATGTATTTAGGTGTATTTGGGGTTAAATCCCGTGTATGGATTGGTTTGGGGCCATGGGAAATGTCTAGTTTGACCTTACAATTTAAAATTCAGGACTGGAACGCCATATAAGGCTTCACCGCGACACGCTGAAAATCACGATGAGCTACTAGAATTGACAATTGTCAATCTAAGGCTCATCGCGATGCGGTGGCCAGTCAAACTGGAATGCTAACACTAAAAATGCTTTAACTTCTTCACCGAGTATCTGTTTTAGGCAAATTTTGTATCGATGGTAAGCCAATTAGAAGATCTTTCATTTGATACATAGTAGGCCACCCCTTTCGTCATATATAATGAGTTATGATAGATTGAAGTTGACCCAAGTTTAAACAATCACTAAAACATGAACGATAAGATAGTTTTCAACCCGTCTTTGAGTTAAGGGACTTCTATGATCTCAATTCATGCTCGACTAGATTCACACACTACATAATTGGTTACACACTAAATTTGCATAGGATTCATGAATCTTGCAACCTCTATGTGAAAGAATAATGGTTTACATTTTAGCCCGAAATGCGGGGTGTTACATTATCTTCCCCTTGGGATCATTTGTCCCCAAATGATGGGTAGGGCCTTGTTGAAGTATTAAAAGTGTAAAATAAAGAGCATAGTCTCACATTAAACATTTTTCCTCAACAAAATATGGAATGCTAGCAAACAAAATTTATGATAACCCCTAGCAAAACTTGTAAGCACGAAACATGATATAATGAGACTTTACATAGGGATGATCTTGCACATGAGCTCTATGCATAATAATCTTCCAAAAATAAGGCTGGGATTTATTTGGTGATCATAGACCCAATTTATATTGGTACTAATAATAAAAGAAGATTTTTCACGGAAGGTAGGATAAAATAATTCTTCATCTCTCATGATACAACGAAATAGATATGGCACTTTGAAACACCACTCATCCATGTCCAAACAACAAACAACACACTTCATCTCTTCCAACTTACAGTTCTTCCATCACACATCTAACCCTAAGAGTTTGAGCCTCAATACAAAACTCTTTTTATGCTGAAGCCTAACTCGGAGTAACAAGGTGGTAACTTAAGCTACAGGACCCTGTACTATACATCCCTTTAAAAAATTCTTCATCTCATCAATATCAGGTAAAAACACCAAACTCCTAGTTTTGAAATCAACTTCTTAAAGATTAAATCAATGGTAAAAGATATATATATATAAATTTGGAACCTACCCACACAAATTTAATGAAAAAACTTTTTGAAATGAACTCAAACCGAACTCTCAAGGATGAAAAATGAAGATAATTATGAAAATGAAAAAAATGAACTTTTTTGATAAACAACACCTCACAATCGCAGTCCCCACCTCATAATCATGAGAGACTATGTTAGTCGATGTTAAGTTGGTAATTGCAACTATCCAGCTGGGCCTCACACCTACAATGAGTAAAGTTGACTCGGTCCATGATATTACTTTTCACAATCAGAATGTCACACCTTGTGATGTCAATGAATATATGGTTCAAATTACAATCGTGATATGTGTCCATGAAATAATGATAAAGCCCCTGATGTTGCATAGTAAAATACACTAGTAGTTTGGGGCTCAGAAAAATAGTCCCTATTGAAACTTTAGGATTTGTTTGAAACCCTAATAAAATAAATTAGATATATGACTAGGAAAATTTTAGATGTTCCAGACTCAATAAAACTATCAATTTTCATTTGTAAGAGGTCATTTACAAAAAAAAATTAGTCCCCATGGCTCCTTTATATCCTAAATTAACTAGTTTTTGTTTAAGAGGTCAAAATGCAAAATAAATACTAGACTCCAATACTAACAATGGAACTAACCCAAAATCAGTATTATGGATCTAATGGAACTATCTAAATCGCTATGCAATGGTTGAATCATAAAATGTTGAGTAAAGTCAATTTAACCTCTTTTAAAGCCTCCAAGGGTTTCAACTCACTCAAATTGCTACCAAATATATTGAAGTCCATGTCAGCCAATCACACAACTCTTAAATAGCATTTAAAAATAACGGGGGAGTGCAAAATGGTCAAAACATATAAGAAGGTGAAATTCACAAATATGGTTGTTACAATTTTAGATGAGTCTTGTGTACCTAAGTGGGATGTAGTACAATTAGATATGAGTTGATTTTAATGGGGAGTTGTTTCTTTCTCTAAGTAGAGAAATGCAGAAAGTTGAGATAGAAAGAATTCCATTGGTTAAGGTTCATGGGAGGCATTGTCCAACTATTGAGGGTGTTTGGGGAACCTAGTGGGTTATGGTAACCCAATATGCTCATTTTTTAAGCATTTCAACACTTTTTATTCCCTAATTTATGAGGACCAAAGTCCTTTTAGTAGTTGATGTTTTGATGACCCTCTAGGTTATTTTTTTGGCTTTCATATAATTTATTCATTTTGATCTTCCCGATTCTTGCCACCGATCATTTATGACCAGATAAGACAGGTGGTTTGGTTCTCGAGCAGTTTGTTAGATAATTTTATCAATACCAAATCTATTCTGAAATATTTGGTTTAAATTAGAATTAGGTAAAAACAAATACTTTATTACCTTTTAAAAATATTTTATTTATTTACGACAATTCTTTAGATATGATATATTGATATTATTTTATAAAAATTTTTGCAATTTATTTCTATTTAAAAGGAGATATGAATCTAGTTATGCTATAAATTTAGTATTATCTGATAAAGGCTTTACTTAAAATAATTTTCTATTTGTTATAATTTAATCAAAAAGTTGTAATTTTTTTACCGTGAACTTATGCAATATTCGAGTATATACAAAATGGAAAAAAAATTTGAGGTTCAAACCTCCCACTTCCACATCACAGTGGGGTGTGTGAAAGAAATTTTGTAATGAACCTCTAGATTATTCACTTGATTTGCATTCATTTTGTGCATTTTAAGCCTTCCCATATCGGTTGTAGGTTATTTGTGACTTGGCAGAACTATGGATTGAGTTATAAAATACTTTGTTTGGAGTTTAGGCTCAAGACCCTAGTTTAGAGCTTTGTTATTTGGGATTTGGTGTTGGAGAAAACCTCCTAGTGGATAACCTTAAATGAGAATTCTTATAGTGCCATCAGCTCTAGAATAATGAATTTGGCTTAAGGGAACTTTTGTTCAGGTCCGAAGGCTTCCAAACTAATTTTGGGGTCTTACACGGATTCTATGAAAAATGATACTATAGGTGTGAGACCCACCTTTAGTCAAAGATATCTCGGATGAACATTTGATGGTTTTATTAAGTATAAGACGTCAAATTTGGGATGTTATCATAGTTTTTTTTTACGCGTATGGGGTTTTGAAAGATTCCTAAGCACCTAGTCTTAGTCAAAATTTGGACTTAGAAAAATCTGGTACCTGGTATTTAATACTTGATAGGACCACTTTAGTGCTCATCGTGCCACTTTAGTGGCTAGCACTTTAACGCCCATGGCCTATTGGCTGAGGCCCACTTTAGTGGCCAGCACTTTAGGTCCATGGCCTATTGTGGCTGAGGGTCGCTTTAGTGGCAAGGGGTCCGCTTAAGAGGAACCTACTTTAGTACCATTGGGTTCACTTAGTGGTACCCGCACAAAGCTTTCAGATCACTTTAGCAGTAGGCGCTTCATGCCATGATGTCCGCTTTAGCGGTACCTGGAGACCTTTTATCTCCCTTTCCTCACCAGATTTTCTACCATTTCTTTACCCATTTTCACACTAATTTTAGAGCTCAAAGAGAGGAAAAATAGAGAATCATTCACTGAAGCTAAGGTAAGCTGGCCGAACACTTATTGGTCATTTTCCATTAATTTTCCATCAATTTCCATCCTATGTTATGGTAAATTCTTAGAGATTAGATCTTTAAATTCCTAGATTTTAGGGACTGATTTGGGACCCAAATGTTGTACCATTTGTGCTTAACTTTTGATCACACATGCCTTGTCATTCAAGGGACCTCATGGTGGATTAAATTTTTTATTCTATTTGCCAGCCTTGCAGGCCAGTTCTTGACCAAAATTTTAACCCGACCCATAGTATAGCAATATGAGATATATTTTACTCCTAACAATATGTAGATTACTATTTTGATAGTGTGAAACATTTAGAGATTATGGAATGAAGGTATACGATTTGTAGGCGATTCGAGGACTTGTGATTCAGCATCGAGATATGATTCTATCCACTCTTCTTCATGAAATAGTGTTTTAGATCTGTTGTAAGCTTGATACGGATGTTATGATATGATTATGGATAGAAAAACATGACTTACCCTAAGTTTCTAGTTTGAGAAATAGAAGGGTGAATCGACCCTTAAGGTGAAGTACTTTTTATGCTTCTAAGATCATATTACCCTAGGTTACTAGCCTGTTAGACATAGTTGAGGCTAATACCCCTCGATGGATTATGATGGATTCTCAAATTATTATATGGTTATGTCAGTTGTATTATTAGTCCCAAGGCCGTGATTATGATATTAGTTGGGATCTGGGTGAGTGATTTATATTTATAAAGGACATGTTTTAGTCTATTACTGCTCAAACTATCACAACTCAATATCTTAGGTCACGATGGAACCTACTATAATCCACCAATATCAAAGACAACTCATAGTTTGGAACTACTAGTAATAGACTACCAAAAGAAAAGAAGGAACAATGCGAAATAAGTATAGCAAAAGACTAAAATACATAATATAGTCATAAAAGGGGCTTGGAATCACTACAAGAGTTACTAATGTAATAAGATAACAAAATGACATGCTAAGTGAATATGCTGGTTAACCCATCCCTAGGTATAACAAAGAGAATAGTCCAGTACATAATAGGGAGAATAGAAATACTCTGAATGCCAGTAGCTCACCCTATGATTCCGAACCATAGCTAATATGCATATTGCGTACAATAATGGTGAGAACCTATACTATAATCTAAAGGCTGCAGAAGTTTAGTATAGGTATCAAACATGTAGTAATTAGTAGGAAATGCTAACTGTGCTCCAAAGATAATGAAAATATAATAGCATGTAAGACAAAATGTTAACTACACAAAAATATCTAGCATACTAAATAATAAAACTAATGAGAGAATATGGAAAAACTATCCCATTCAAGCCATAAATAGGTCCTAAGAACTATACTATATATCACTAGCCATTATACGAATAAAGAATGGAAGAAGGATGTGTATATATATATACAAGAAGTAGAAATAGGTTTACAAAATAAATAAATGAGAGGAAGGGTGTAACACCCCAAAATCTGATTTTGAGATATAACACGGTGCTTAAGGCTACAAGTAGCTCTAAGCAAACCCTTTCAGCCTGTTACTACTTCTGACACTTACTTTTAGGATGGATAAAGAAAAATAATGGCACTGTCATAACATATCTCAATTGAAATAACAAAAGAATACTATCTGAATAGCAACATGCTGAAAAGGCAAAAATACCACTGATAGTCTAGTCTGACAAAGCCTCTACTACTCAAGAACTAGAGAGCCATTAGGATAGATCCCTAAATAACTCATAATCAATTGAAAAGAAATAACCCAACTACTATGAAGATTGAAATCAGGGAAAAACAGGTCCTTAAACCATAAGGAATCACCAAAGGTGTAGATCAAGGTACTCGGAGATCACTGACGCTGCTAAGACTGAGCACCTGAACTTACATTCTGAGACAATGTAGCACATAGACGTATATGTGGATCAGTACTTTGAGGATGTACTGAGTATATGTGGGTGTATGCGATACTTAAAATAATAATGTCATAAATCTTTATAAAAATCATGCATGCTAATATAACTGACTCACATAGCTCGAATAATCTTAAAATTTCATATCTCGTAAATTATGAATAATTGAACACATAGTATAAATCTCATCTCAGGGAACATACTTTACTTTAGAAACTGTTTACTTACTCTTACTAATAGGGAACACTACTTTCTTGGGAAAATTTTACTTTAAGAAACTACTCTGAAAAATCTTATTATTAGGGAGGTTGTCTTAACCTACATACACCATGTAAGATACATGGAGTCCAACGTCTTGTCCTTCTAAGAAAGAAACCTCACGTTGGTGAGAGGCATCATACTATTGTTAGGGAGTATAACCTCAACTCAGTGATCACTATCTCTGCCTCGGTCCCATAAATCTCAATCCTATAGTGGCACGTAGTTCTGGGGTATGAAACCATAGTAACTTACCCAACTCGATGCTAAATACTACTCCCTTTAGTTAGCTATGCTCATCTCATGGAATCCACTTTAAAATAATCTCGTGGTTCACAATGAACCCAATTATGAAATCTGTAATCTCATTAAGAAAAGTGGATTTCAAAGCTACTATAATCGTCAAGGTCAAAAATTTCTCAATAATCTAAAAATACTCAAATGGTGGGTGCTTATATCACAAATGTTCTTAAAATTACAATATCAAATATGTCTTTGTGACCCATATATCAATATCACATTAAGACGTATCAAAATTCATACTTGATATCTTAAAGATTCATAAATCATATAGAAATTTGGAAATTTTCAGAAATATGCATTATAATCTTAATATACTCATGTACTTCAATTTCTAAAACATTGAAACCATCATAATCTCAAGAAATAATAGCATAGGGTATAAACCCATACTTCAATTTCATAAGAAAACATGTAAAACCATATATCTTTGTAATTAAAACAACTTTTCGGCATAAGGACGAAAGAAGTATCCTTGTTCAAACCCCACATACCTTACATTATGACTTGTAGATGAATAAACTTGCTTGAGACCCTTTTTCGTACTCTTAAGTAAGGGTTCTTGAAGCTTTTGGCTAGGGAACTTTGAATTTCAACTCAATTTGCAGAATTTATGGTGGGATCTTGAAGGTTTTGAAGAAAGAATTGATTTTTCTCTTGAGGGTTAATCTTGAAAGAAAACCCTAGTTCTTGATGCTTTGGATGATTTTGAAGTTCTATGCTTCATTTTGAATATATCTAAGTGTTAAAAGGGTGGAAAAAGACAGAAATTCCTTTTATAAATGGCTTAAAAATACTAAATGAGATCTACTACAGTAGGAGTGTCGGTTCGTCACTAGTCTGACTGCCCGTCAGATCGTCCATCGAACGTTGGTGAGAAAAAGGCCACACTACTTCATGGAGACGGTCTTAGCAATGGTCCATCAATAGCTTGATGGTCCATCGACCTGGCCATTGCACTTAGACCAAATGAGTGAGTTACTGCCTTGATTGTGACGGTTTGTCCACGGTCCATCGTAAGCTCGACGGTCCATCAACCTAACCGTCGAACCTGGGCAGTTCCGACAACTTTTAGTAAAATGACCATTACTTCTACCCCAATACCGGATTCGGAAAAAATTTGTATCGTTTGAAAGCTAATTTAATTTCCCACATGATAAAATGTACAATTTTGTAAAATTCCACATGGTTTAAACACCAAGCACTTTGGAAGTCATTCCTAAATCTTTTATAGATGGAAAAAGGCTTTACTTGAGATGCTCTAAAGACTTATACTACGAGGAAACTTTACAGGGTCTTACAAAGGGATATATGGTAATACTATAGCATCGATAGATAGACATATATATAAAAACAAGGTTAACCTAGATACAACCTAAGTAATCACTTTAGCATCTCAAGGTCTCCTAATCGGAGTATGAAATATTGCTAACATAATCAAGGTCCAAATCCATAATACCTAACCATGAGATAATCATGCAAAATAAAATAAACATAAGATAAAGGAAACAAAAACTTACCTCCAATCTCAATATCAGTCCAATAATACAACCTGTTATGAACTGATATTAGGTGGATTTATGCACCTAAGAGTAGTTATCTACGTTTACTTAGCTTAGTTTTGAGGACATTCATATGCGTAAAGATGTGATGTTTGTATGAATGAGCATACTAGTGTTTGGTCATGTTTTTGTAAAGTTTATGGTGTATTTATAATGAGTTTGGAGTCAAAAATTTAAGTTAAAGTTCAAATGCGAAAACTAGTACTCTTAGCTTGAGCTATGTTCCTTTCTAGTTTGTGCTATTAGATTCTATGTAGTTTTGAGCTCTAATTTGTGGTATTAAATATATTATAAGCCATCTATAAAAAATGAGGAAAAGTCACCACACATATTGTACTTAAAGGACAAATTCATGGGACTAGGCATGACCAAAGGACTAAGTGAAGGATTCGTGATAGGCCTCTATGATTCAATGTCATTCATATTGATAATGTGTTTTGTGAACACTGTTGGATTAATCATGAACTAGTCTTATGGAATTATGCTATGCTTACTTGCAAAACCCATTCATGTACATAATGTAGAATACCCTGTACTTCATGAAGTTTCCCAAGTTATGATACTATGGATGTAATATGTAATGAGTATGATATTGAAAGCTATGCAAGTATATACCTGTTGTATGAAATTTCCTTCCATGAAATAGATTGTTGAGAACTATGCTTAGTATGGAATCCCTTATTTATGATATTGTAAATTATGGACTCTACTTTTATGATCAAGTCAGTCATGTGTGTCAGTTTCCTTCCATCGAGTCTTAGGGGTACTTGTACCCGAAAATTATTGTTGTGTGCCTAGAGCTATGTTATGTTTTTATGATACTCTTAGTCAAGACATGATCTATAGAAATCAGTCGGCCATGTAACTCAGGAAAACTCAGTAATCTCAGTAGTTTAGTATTCTCAGAAATCTCAGTGCTCAGTAACCTCAGTAATCACAGTAAATCTCAGTAACTTAAGTACTCTTAAGCAGTCCACAAACTCATTATATTCTGTCTGTCATCGTAATCCAGTAAACTCAATTTTATCTACGCTAAACAATACCACTAGTATCAGTTCAGTTAATCAGTATTAGTTCAGCAAATCAGATAAGTTAAGTTATTTAGTTCAGCCCAGTTATTCAGTTCAGTGTCTTTCAAATAGGAGTAGGATTCAGCACCGAGCGAACCTAGAGATGGGGGCTCACCCGCTAGAATAGGACTGAGATCCCTAGAGACAATCCCTAAGTTTCAGAACTATATTGCCAGCGTAGGTATGAGATGTCACCCGTTAAATAGGATTGACATACTCTGGGGTCACCCGTTAACATATTTATATGTATAGGACTAATCCCAGGAGTTACCAGCTAGATTAGGATTGACTCCATAGTAGATGTCTTTACTGGTGGTGCGGTACTGACACCCTTCTAGTCAGGGCAGATATTGGACTCCAGTCAGCTTAGCTTGCGTCATGTCAGTTAGATGAACACATCCCACAGTTTTAGTTACAAAATTAGGGCTTTCAGACATAGTCAACTCAACTTAGTAGTATAGATTCAGTACTATTAGATACAGTTAATGGTTATCATTGTAAATAGACTTCAAAATCATCCATTAGCTAGTACTGATCTCATCTATGATCAATCAGTATCAAAATCATTAGATTTAAAGATCACCCGCTAGATAGGGCTGATCTCAGACTAAGTCAAATCATCCTTATTATTAGTATACTCATGATCACCCGCTAGATATGACTGATCTCAGATTTAGTTACTCCAAGTAGAATGGAACACATATAGTTCCATCAGAACTTAGACTGTCAAATACAGTCTCTTAATATAAGTTATATTGATTAGTCCGATCATTACAGTTATATCAGTTATATCAGTTATCATAGCTCACGTTACCAGTATTCAGTTTCAGGACTAATAGACACAGTCATTCAAACCAGTTCTTCATAATTTAAACTGCCAAAAACAGTCAATAATCTATTTATTACCTCAGTAATAGTAAAGTCATGTCATCAGCATTCATACTCAGTAGTCAGCATTATTACGAGTTTAGTTATAGTTGTTTATGCATGTATGTATTCTCACGTTCATACTAGTTAGCGTTGTTCATGCATATAACCCTTTGAATTTAGCCTACCTCACTCATATACTCAGTACATTCAGACGTACTAACGCATTTGTGCTATGGTGCTTTCTCTTATGTTACGCTATAAGTTAAGAGGCACGAGCTCCAAATCCGCAGTAGCATTCCAGTGTTCAGAGTTTGTAGTGAGTCCTTCTTATTCGAGGACGATATGATTAATGCTATATTTATTATTCAGTTTCTAGATGGAGTTAGTTGGAGACATTTTCCTTCAACTCCTTATTCAGTTCAGTTAGAGGCTTTTAGACTAGATGTTAGATTAGATATTCAGATCTCATTATTTTCAGTATTTATGACTTATTTTGGTATTGTTATACCTTTTTCAGATATTTTGTTATCAGACGTTTATTCAGTTCGAACCTTATGGCCTTTCATGTTTATGTTTCCATATTTTATGTATATTATGT
Organism: Capsicum annuum; assembly: GCF_002878395.1. Lineage (NCBI taxonomy): Eukaryota > Viridiplantae > Streptophyta > Magnoliopsida > Solanales > Solanaceae > Capsicum > Capsicum annuum. The sequence goes on along the minus strand of NC_061117.1, from coordinate 92,787,948 downwards.
AGTATAAAGGCACAGATATCAGTCATGGGTTAGCTTGTGGTCCTTCGAGATCATGAGCACCATGTAGCATTCTGGTTCAAAAAATTGGACTATTACAGAAATATACCTAAGTGACTTATTTGGTCCAATTACAGGATAGAATATCAATGCATTTAACTAAGTTCTCATATCCCTACTCAACTATGTAGTTGCGGGGATAAGTTAGATAGTTGATTAGAGGGTTGAAAGTCCATAGTCATAATATCAACTCTGTGGACCAACAACAAAGATAATTAAACTAAATAATGAAGTTCTATTGATTTGTATGATTTTTTGTAGAGCTTTGAAACTGGGTTTCACCTAATTGTTGTTCATAACCTTTAATTTATAGTATTGTTAAGTTTACTTTTAGTTTTAAATTTTAAATACTTTTATGCTTACCTTTTCACTTATTTAAAATTTTAAAGTGAGACAGAATTAAGAAAGTTCTTTGACACTAGTTTTTGTGGGATCAATACTGGGATTTTCATAAGGCCACTATATTACTTGGGTGGACCACGTACACTTACGTTTGTGCTTGGGTGCAACAAGTTACTGGGGACTTGTTAACAGGCAACCATCTTAGTTTTAGGTTTGATTTTTGATTTCTTAAGTGCTAATTATTTGATCTTAGCTTCTGAATTTGTAGGTACATGTTTGAAAAACTATAAAGTTGGCAAGGGATTTGGTTGAGCCATATCCAAACCTGAGCAACACTTACACTAACAAAGGAGAGAACCAGTACTTCTTTATCGAATCCTTCAAATTCACAAAGAAGAAGCTATTCTTGCACCCATGGCTGAAGATCCTCCAATTCGTAAGACAATTCATGAAGTGATCTCAATTATTCGAAGATCGACTACTAAAGGTAGATTTGAACTGAAGGAAAATATGGTGTCAGCTTTATCATAGTAGTGGTAAGTTCGGTCGGTTTCACATAAAGATCCACTAGTTAACATGCATAACTTCTTGGAGATCTGTGATATGATCATCCTAATCAGAGTGTCAATTGATTATATAAAATTAACACTCTTTTCTTTTTTACTTTTGGTTGAATCAAAGAAGTGGTTGAACATCGAGTTTGCAGGTTCTATAACTACCCGAGAAGATTTAGCCTGGAAATTCCTCATTCATTTCTTCCCATCAGCAAGATTGCGAGACTACGTAGTGATATTTTGAGCTTCAAGTAGAAGATGGATGAAAATCTTTTTTATGCTTGGGAGAGGTTTAAATCACTTCTTCGGGACTGCCCATATCACCAGCATTCCAATGAGGTATTAACTCACAATTTTGTTGAAACTCTAGACCATAATACAAAAATTTTGTTAGATTCTACTGCATGTGCTTAAGCATTGGAGAAAACTTATAATGAGATCTTTACCTTGTTGAACCACATTGCTTAAGGAAATCCTGACTAGCATCGTGATATGTCCAGATGCTCAATGAAAAAGGATTTCGTCATGATTAAAGTTAATAGTATCACAACCTTAGATGCCAAATTACCTGCTATGCATAATTAGATGATGTCTTAATTTAGATAGATGGGTGTGAACCATTATCACACTTAGGTAAATGCAATTCAGTAGACCCTAAGTTGATAAAGATCTAAAGCAATAAAGCAAAAATAACCAAAAGAAAGGAGATAAAGATGAGACAAACACTAAAGAGGCAATAATACACCCAGATTCAATATCAAAACACAAACTACTTGCATAAAATGAAAGATAGATAGTGAGACATAAACTATTATAAGCAATAGGAACTAAGTTCTGTATCAAACACCAAAACCCACTAAAACTCGCAATAGCAACACCACACTCTTACGTTGACACCAAAAAGACTTAAGCCTCCCCAATCACCAATGTTTCTATGCCAATTGTCAACACTAGTGAAATCCACACTAGATGCTAACCGTAATTACAATTATGGCTTTTTCAAGATCTACACTACAAACTCTCTCTCTCTCAAGAGAATTATATTTCAATAATATTCAATAACTAACAAAAATAGAAGCCTAAAAGTCTATTCAAAGTTATTTCATAAATACTAAACTACCCTTAATGAAAGGGGGATCCTATGGAGTGTAAAAGGAAAGCATCAAAAAAGCACAATTTCCTTAATGAGTCTTGAAGAGAGAGACGACCATGGAGTGTGGATAAGAGGTGGATTTAGAGTATTTTCAATCCCCCCCTTATTTAAACTTCAAATTGACACTTTCAAGTAGGCATCCAATGGCAAGCTCCTACGAACTCTTCCACACGTGGGTTTTCCTTATTGAGTCCACAAAATGATTTGCCCATGCATCTTCTTATGTCTTCAAAGTGACCAAAGCTTGAGTCCTTAGGAGCTACCCTTGAATGATAGCTTCAAAAGCTATGATGGCCATTTGGATTGTATCATCCCCTCATTCTTTAAAAGGATTCGACCTTAAATCCAAAGCTTACAAAATAGTAGGAGACATAAGCAAACACACTTTTCTTATGGCATGAGGGTTAGGGTTAACACAATTAATCATAGCATCCTACAAAGGTTGCACGCACTTCACATATAACCAATCATCCTTCTTTTGAAATATTAAAAACACATTGAAAAGGGTACAAAGGATTTAGTTATTACAACCATAAAGAGGCAAGGAAACTACAAAGGTCTACAAAAGTGATATAGCATTGTCATTACAATTGGACCAACCAATAAATATCCTACCCCGACATAAAATAAATTGAACACTAGCATGGATAACATCATAAGAAAAGAATTAGTGTAGGAAGGCATCAAGTGTAAAGGAATCATCTAAGATGCTATCATCAAAAATAATGCCAATTGAGTTAAAAGATATAGCACATAAGGACAGAATCAAGTGACTTCATCACATACGTCTTCTTTCTTTCAAGTGAAATATCAACTTGCCATCCACAAGTTGGGGTCCGAGAAACCTAAGCACAAGTGTGTCAAAAAGGATGCACATGCATAAGAAATACCCCAAAGAGGCAATGACACATTAGCCTTAGGGTCCTGAACCATGAAACAACCTTTGAGAAAGGGGTCTGTCATAAAAATATAGTCACAAAGAAGGGCATCACAAGAATGGATTTCATCTAAAATATTTTCAAGTAGGAGCTCTCTTCTTGGCCTACAAGTAGTGATATCTTGGTAAATAATGGAAACACTCAAAGGTGAACTCTCTTGGTTCCTTTTATTACTTCCTTTCTTTAGTGAACACTTAACCTTGTTTGAGATTTCTCCCATGCATAACTTGTGTCTATTAAGTGGGTTTCAAAGCCGTAAGAATGAATTTCCATCATAGGGAAGGATACCAAAACTCATAATCAAACTTCCCAAGAGGATACTGGAGTCAAATGGGTGATGTAGCCAAGGACTTAGGTCTCAGTCATTCTTACTTTACCCTAAGTTTCCATCGTCAAAATTAGGTATACCCTCTAGACTAAAATTAGTAATATCATGAACAAGAAGAGGGTAGATAAAGGTATGACATAAGTCAACTTCAACTATGGTGTCCTTATGCATACACTCACTACTTTCAAGCTCATCACTATTAGTATGCTCAACATAGGAAACAAACAAAGAATAAGTATATGGAATACCTAAAAAAAATATCACCTTCTATTCCAAGAGAGTAGTCCAAACATATATCCAAATAACAATGGGCAGCAAAGGATCACAATCAAAACCATTTGCACAAGTACAATCATAATTCGGGTCCCCTAATTATTCAAGCAAATCAATTTCATCTCCACCCTATTTATTATTTTGCATACCCTCACTAGTTGTTGGCAACTCACATACCAATATAGACTCACGTTGGTTTTCACAGGGGTTAACTAGTGTATGAATACTCTTATCACTTGGCAACGGAACCTCATTCATGTTACAAGTGCTAGCACTAGATGGACACAAATCGTTCTTATAAGAAGAATTAATTTTGTTATTTATAGGATCAACTAGTGCTTGTATACTTACAACAAGATTTTGGTCCTCATGCAACCTAAAAACATTAAGAGTATCACAAAGGGTTGCCTCTTGCAATTCCCCTTTAGGTGAATGACAAACTGGCTACTACTAGCCATATCATCACATTCTATATTTATAAGAGTGTAGAAGGCAGAATTGTTACCTTATAGCTCATATGAAGTGTGGTCTTCACATTTGTTTGGACCATGGAAGCCCAATTGACCCTTTGGGAAGCTCTCATAAAAAGGGAGTTTGTCAAGGCTTCTCCCTTGAATCATCTCTTCATACCTTGAGGGAGTTTGGTTGTTTTGAGGAGTGGAGTGTTTGGAGTTCTTTTGACCTTCCTTGTGATCCACCCTTCCACTCATAGTATACGTAATCCCTTTGAGCAACTTTACTCTCCTTTCTAGTCTACCAAAGCTTGTTTTTATTCTTTCCATTTCACAGTTAATGGTCTCAAGTCGAGACAAGATAGAACCACCAACATCATTGCCCATGGTTTGTAAGGTAGTAGCCTTCACTTCCTTTGTAATGTATCTAAAACTAAGAAACAAACCTACCAAACAAAACATGATTTAGTTTAAAATAACCTCACCACACACTCTCACCCTCAGTTTTACCTTACACTTGATTTCACAAATGTTGAAAATTGGCTTGTACTTTTTGATTGATTGAGGGATGAGTCTACCTTAGCTCAGAATAGATTTTCATTTAAGTTGACTCAAAGAAAACTTGTTTCGGAGTTGTACCAAAAAAGCACAATGAATCACAAAACCAGAAAAAGCACACATGGAATGAAAACATGAAAGAGAGGACTCTAAACTAATTCTGAACCTAGTAGATAGTTACTAGTTTGCTAATTAGAGATAGAATCAACAAAATGTAACTAAGGAAACAACAATAGAAACTAGGAAATCCAAGTTTAAGCTAAAATTTGGTTGTTCACAAAATGGTGATGTGGCACCTTGTGATTAGACGTCAACTTTACAATTTTTTTTATTCTTTAATTTTTATGTCTCGGCGAAAACTAAACTAAGAAAGAGGGATGAATTTGAGAGGGAAAATCTTAGTTTTAGATCTCTTTCAAGCTTCAAAATTGATTTGAAATCAATTGGTCCCCCCTCTTGTACTTTCAATTGTACTTTAATATTCCCTTTGTTCCCTCTTCTTTTGGAAGACATAGAATATTCTAGGGAATATTCTTTGTACAAACAAATAGTACACTTGCTTTATTTATTTTTGTGGATCTAACACCCTCTTTGAATATTCTTCTTCAACAAGATATGACAATGATGAAGAACAATATAAAAATTCAAGAGTTGACCAAAGTTTGACCAAAAGGGATATAAACCCCAACTTTAAATTTTCTTTTAGATCTAGGTGCCCTTTGCCAATCCAAGAACAACCAACAACAAATTAGCATCAAAATACTACAAACAAGATAGTCAACACTAGATCCCACCTCAAAAAGCTTCAAACATGCCTCAACAATGTTGGAATGGCTCAAAATCAACCAAATCTTGCACAAAATTAGATCTAGACCCTTTTAGTTCTAGTGATCAAGGATATAGCACTAAAAACTATCAAAATAGGCTAAAGATTAGTATATATAAGTTGTAAGTTTTGGATCTACTACTAAAATAGTGACTCAACATTTTTTTTCGAATTTAGACTCATTTTTTGTAAAGGTTTTCATGAGATACAAGACTTAAGAGTTGTGGGAACAATTTTATTACATGAATCTTGATACCAAATGATAAAGATCTAAAGATATAAACCAAAAATTTCCTAAAGAAAGGAGATGAAGACGAGATAGACACTAAAGAGGCAATAATACACACAGATTCATGATTAAAACACAAACAACTTGCATAAAATGAAAGATAGATAGACATAAATTATTACAAGAAATATGAACTAAGTTGTGTATCAAACACCAAAACCCACTAAAAATCGCAATAGCAACTGGCTTTTCCAAGCCCTACACTTTAAGCACTCTCTCTCAAGAGAATTATCTTTTAACAATATTCAATAACTAATAAAAATAGAAGCCTAAAATTCTATTTATAGTTATTACATAAAGACAAAAATACCCTTAATGAAAGAAGGCTCCTATAGAGTGTAAAAAAAGGTATAAAAGACCACAATTTCCTTCATGAGTTTTGAAGAAAGAGGCGGTCTTGTAGCACAGATAATGGGTGGATTTGGAGTGTTTCAACCCCCTCTACCTCTTTTATGAACTTCAAACTATACACTCTTGGGTAGGCATCCAATCAAAACCTCCCACACAATTTACTACACATTGATTTGCCTTATTGAGTCCTTAAAATGGTTTCTCTATGTATTTTCTTGTGTTTTTGAGGTGACCAAAGCTTGATTACTTATGAGTCTACCTTTCATAATGGCATCGAAAGTATGATGACCATTTGATTTTTATCACAAGTTCATATGAGATTTATGGCAATAGTGATGACTTTGTAGAATTATGTGGTGCAAATCAAGAATTGGTGGATTTTGTAGGCAATGCTCAAAAGAAAAATTATGGTACTTCCTACAACCACAAGGGGAAGAGCTAGTCGAATTACTCTTGGAAAATAATCAGAAGTAACATTGAGGAGATTATGAAGAAGATCATGGCCAGTAAGAAAAAATGGTTGCTGAGATAAAAAAAAATCAGCAAGTAGCTCAAGAAACAGTTGGGAAAATTAGCCCTAGCACAAAATCCCAAGCTTTATGGTGGTTTTCCAAGAAATATTAAACCTTCGAAGCAAGTTATGGAAATTAATTTGAGAAGTGGTAAGGAGCTTAATGAAAAACCTCCAAAGACAAATCCACAGGTACAGATAAAGTTGGTTCCTCAATATGTTAACAATATCGATGTTGAAAATTTAGGGCTAAAAATTTAGAGAAGTATGAGTATTAAATAACTAAGGTTGATGAGAAAACACAGGAAAGACCACCATGCCCATTCCCACAGAGGATGAAAAGTTCAAAGAGGATGGTTATGTCAAGAAGTTCTTTGACATATTTAGAGAACTTCACATTAAGTTGGCTTTCATAGATGTTTTGTAGGGAATGACCAAGTACTATAAGTACTTAACGAATTTGTTGACTAACAATATTAAGCTGCAGGATATTGAGATGGTAGCACTTATTGAGAAGTGTAGCTTTGTGGTGATTAAGAAGATGCCAAAGAAGCTTAAAGAACCAGGGAGTTTCACCCTCTGCATACAAATTAGTAACAATAATTAGTCCATAATTTGAGTGATTGGTAGAAAGTATAAACTTTATACCCTTATCAGTGTTCAACACTCTTTGGTTAGGGAAGCCGAGGCCATGCTCTATGGTACTTTATAAGGCAGACAGAACCCGAGTCCACCCCAAAGGAAATATTGAGCACCTGCTTATAAAGGTTAATAATTTTATTATCCTTAATGACTTTATTATTTTTGATTATGATGTAGATGGTAGGGTACTAATCATTATGGGAGTCCATTCATAGAAATAAAATAAGCACTGATAGATGTGAGAGAGGTTACTCTCAAAATAAGATTGGATGACAAAGAGCTGATCTTTAAGTTTATAAACCACTCAATCCACCTTCCCACTACAAATATTTATGTATAATCACCGCCGTGGAAGTTGATGAGTGTGAGGTAGTAGAGCCTAAACCATCAATGACTCCTTTTGATAGTCTCATTGAGTTTCCCAAGCTCCCGATTATGCCCTAGTGATAATGAATAAGGAGTCTGAAAAGTATATTGCTGAAAAAAATGATGACGTGGAGAGTGCACACTCAAGAGGTCAGAAACAACTAAGAAGATGGCCCTAAGTAGGAGGAAAAATATGAAGGAATATGGATAAGAGTCGTGATATAGGTCATGCAGCAACACTAAATCAAGAGTTGCTTGGAGGCAACCCAAGTTAAGATAGGTAGTTCATTTTAGTATTTTTGGATTTCACTTCACATAGTTTTGTTTATGTTGAGTTAAAATTTCATAAGAAGCTAGATATCTGAAGCTAAGAAGTAGGAAAAAGACAGGGTGTAGGGTCCACCCAACCTCAAAAATGATTAAAGATGCTGCTAGCTAAGCCTAGAGGCCACAAGGAATATTTTTATCCTTAATTTTAAGTTTAATTTGGGGACAAAGTGAGTTTTTCAGTATGGCGTGGGGAAATTTGAATTATTTTGGGTAAGGTGATGCCATAGGGTTTGTTCTTATGTGTTTTTTAGCTTTTTAAGTAAATTTGAAAAATTTGAAGAAAAATTACAAAATGATTTTTCACTTTAGTTTTTAGTCTTAGTTGGTGTCAATATAGTAGGTGCACACTTCACCCACCCTGTGGTTCTTTTTGGTTCTTTTCCATGGGGTAACCTTTGAACCCAATATCCCTTTTTATTTTTAGTATAAGTTCTAATATTTTTTTATGTTTGGTAAGTGACATGTTCCTGTTAGTTCTATGTATTATTACATAATGCAAGTTGTTTTGGTTTTGAAATTATATTGATTGTGTTGAATAACTACTTTTTGAGACTCCTAGGTTCATGAGTATGACCCTTGAACATTGTTGGATTAATGTGGAATTTTTGTGATAACTTGGCTGATAGTCTATGATAATCATGCATGAAACGAGCATGTTCCATGTGTGAGTGAGATTTTTTTGTATTCCTAATTGCATATCGATGTCTAGGACTTTCCTGGTGTGACTGCAAAGATTAATAAAAAGAGTGGGTTTAGGAGATTATGTAGGCATTTATTTGGCAGCCATATTTCATATATCTTCTCTTTTAGCGACCCTTGTGCATAATCTCAATAAGCCATATTGAGCCATTAGCCAATTCTTTGATATCCTAATATGTAGCTTATTCCCTTTCTTTGGTTGGACCTTAATTTAATCCAAAGCTCCCAATTTCTTTTGTTAAAAATTAATTTGGTTAAGAAGTAAGAAAATAAGTAGGGAAAAGGTGAAAGTGAAGCCCCCCCAAAAGTAGCTATTGGCATTCAAAAAGTGATATATGATGGTTGGGAGTTTTGTAATAAAAAAGAGAGAAAAATTATGCCATAATTTGATCATGAGTTGATAGAGAATACTCCCTCCATAATAATTGTGGATTAGATTAATGAGATAGAGAAAAATAAAAGAGAATGGAACTTCATCAAAATTGTGGTCGTTAAAGAGATCTAAGATTTTAGTGTGATGTATTAAAGCGTTTAGGTAAGATAGCCACTATTCCTGCACAAAATAGTTCCTACCTATCCCGTAGCTTCCATTACATCCCTCAAAGTCCTATGTGATCCTGTGCCTTAACATTCTTATATTGGTGGAGTACTACACTAAGGGAAAGCTTATGGTTCATTTTCTATGACTTGTGAATTCTTTATGAGTGTGAGAATAATTTTATTCTTGTACCCATCCTTGTGATAAATTACATCTCTGTGAGTGAATATGGGTAACACTATTATGGTGAGGGAACATGTTTGATGATAGTTAGGTGACTTATGTGATCTCATTAACTAAGTAATATTCATGAGTTTTACCAACTTGGTGAGTCAATTCTTGAGGCTAGAATGTTTTGAAGTAGTGTTCTTCAGTTCTCAATTGTACAAGGCACGTTTGTGTGTTAAACTTACAATCTGTGTAGTCATTTTAGTGCTAGCTTAAATGTCTTTCTTGTAGTAATAATGTGGAGTCTTCCTTTATATGATATGTAAGGTGAATAGTTGTTCAAGGAAGAACAAGGATTTAAGTGTGGGGTGATGATCTTAGGTGGATTTATTCACCTAAGTGTTGTTATCTATGCTTACTTAGTTTTGTTTTGAGGACATCTCATGTGTGTAGAAATATAATCTTTGTATGAATGGGAATCTATGTGTTTAGGTATATATTTATAATGTTTAATATGTTTTCATAATGAGTTTGGAGTCAAAAAAATAAGTTAATGTTCAAACACGAAAGCTAGTACTCTTAGCTTGAGCTATGTTTCTTTCTAGTTCGTCGTGCTGGTAACTATGGGTTTGACCACTAATTTGTATTTTGTTAGGTTATAAGATGCTTCATAAAATTATAAATATGATAAATAGAATATATAAAAGCTGGAAAACATGAGGAAAAGGAACGACAAAGCTTGGACTTGAAGGACAAACGGATGGGACAAGGCACGACCAAATCTGAAATTTTTGGAATGATTGGCGTGCAATGGACCCTATGCACCATGATAAGGGAATGGCACGCCATTTTTGGTGTTTTGGGTTTTCAAAATATTGTGTGCCTCAGAGATACTAGAGAGCCATGCCCCCTAAGTCATACTATAAGGTGCATACATGCAAAGTTGAAATTGGTAGCTTGGACTTATTATAAATAGGATACATTACCATTATTGTACAGACCTTGGGCGACCTTAGGGCTTGGAAACATGATTGAGGAGGATGCCAATAGTTTTTTATTCCATTACTTTATTTTTTTATGGACTATAAAATGGAATCATCTATTGTGATTATGTGTATGTCCATAAGAGGCTAAACACCCTTTTTCAGGGTTATGGCCAAGAACATGATTACTCTTACTTCTTAATTGAATTGGTTTTGGTTATTTATCATTGTTGGTTATTTATTTATCCTTGTGTTAACTATTTTAAAGATTCACAACCCTTATAATACATGCTTATTTCTATCATGAATTCAAAAGAAGGAATGGTAGGATAGAACGTGGGAAAGATGGAACAAGATTTGAATCTCTATTGAATGATGTCATGATTTGCCTTTACGATAGGAATATAACTAAGTGCCTTATTTGGTTCAATTACGGGAAAGAATATCAATATATTCAACTTAAGTCTCATATCCCCTCTTAACAATGTAGTTGTAGGACTAAGTTAGATAGTTATAATATCAACCCCGTGGACCAACAACTGAGATAATTATAATATCAACCCTGTGCACTATCAACCAATATAATTAACCTATCCCATGAAGTTCTATAGCTTAGTATGATTGTTCATAGTTTCTTAACCTTGGGTTTCTTCAGAACCCTTATTGTACAGTATTGTTAAGTTCACTTTAAGTTTTAAATATCAAATACTTTTGTGGTTACCTTTGCATTTATTTAATCATTGAATTAAGACTGGATTAAAAAAGTTGTTTAACACTAGTCCCTGTAGGATCGATAATTGGCTTTTCATAAGGCCACTATATTATTTGGTGGACCATGTACACTTGTGTGTGCACTTGGGTACAACACGAACTAACCATAATAACAATAACAATATAAAGTAACCAGCTAGTCCGGACAAACAATACCTAACCAGGCGTTTAATAAACCGCCACCTTCATAGGCTCAAAAGGTTCAATCAATACTCAACAAACAACCGTTAGAGCCCATACCTATGCAAAAACCCATAAGGATGATAGTTACAAGCACCACACAATATATTGCAAGATGTACTCATACCTATATCTATGAAACCCCCTATAGGGCTGATTGATATAGGGAATACTGGTGATAGACAATGCACACTCAAGAATTAATGCTAAGTAAGTACTTAATACAATAAACAATCCAAGTGCCATAGTAAAATATAGTGTATACACCTCCTCCAACTCGACGACTCGCAAAGGAAGGACCGATGGTGACTTTTCTTCTCCACTACGACGTCTCACAGATGAAATGGTACCTAAGGGGTACGACAGTACCCATATACAACTACCTAGTCTCGATGCAGGATTTCTAATATACATCATCATCATCAATCCACTTTGTCCAGTACTATATATATAATGCACAGGCTTGAAAAATGGCTAAAAGAGTGTACGTCCATAAATCAATAGCTCAGGGGTAAACACAACTAAATCACCTTTAAAGTATTAAAAAGGTTGGAATATCTGACGATCGAGGTAAATAGTAGTAGCAAAATTATGGATCGGAATATATCTTTGTCAAATCTCTAAAATGACATTTTTAGTCTCAAGGAAACATAAGTTATTCATTAATATGGTATTATTCCCGTAATGAAAGAATCCGTTTTAAAAGTGAAAAGTGGGAATAATTTCCTTTTTAGGAAAAATAGTAATAAAATTATATTTTTAGTTGGAATCGTACCTTTTAATATCTTAGGTAATAAAGTGTTAAACATCATAATAAAGGTTCATTTGTTTCAACTATGCCTAACATGCTAGCAACCTAAGGTAATAGGATCATAGTAGTATAATAAGTATTTAACGTTAAGAGTCTATTACCCTTCCCACCCCAAATTCATAATTTAGGCTAAGTCATGGTGTTCTACCCATAATAACATCCTAACATCCCTATTTTACCATGCAACATATATAAAATACCATCTCAAGAAGAAGAGTTGATAGAAACCGACCTCAATGTCCAATCACAAACCCTTGAATCGTCTATCTTCACTCCACAATTCTAAAATAGCACCAAACTATCAAAAGAGTAATATACATATCATTGGGAGTAATATGATACCCATATTGTTATAATAAGGGTCAGGTAAAAATTTTCATCAAGAACAGGCCCATGGGGTACACTAACGGAATCCAAAACTGAATCTATCATTAGGTCCCTCAAAGAATAAGGAATATTTCCACAAAAGTTGAATACAAATAGAGCATAATAGGATATCAAATCAACCCTCAAAATTTAGAAATTTAAGATCTATTTTCTAAGAAATTTACCAAGAATAAGAATTGAAATTTCAAGGGACATTTAATGGGACATGACCTAGAAGAGTTAGGTTAGCTTACCATAACTTATATAGATGATTTCCCACTTTTTCCTCTCTTTAATCTCTTAACATGGTGTAAAATGGTGGAAAATTAATTTGCGAAAAAGGAATTGCCACTAAAGCGGACACCTGGGTGACAAAGCGCCTAACACTTAAGTGGCACCTCAACTGCTCTAGTGGTTTGGCAGCTTGGCTCGGGTACCGCTAAAGAGTAAGGGTCTGTTAAAGCGGTCTTCCTTCCACTAAAGCGACCTAGCTCAACTACCCATGG
>NC_061117.1:92753244-92774856 GCF_002878395.1 Capsicum annuum | reverse complement strand
GGGGCTAAAGCAGCTCCTTAAACACTTATGCAGTTCCACCAGGTACCAGGTACCTGATTTTTTCTATGTCCAAAATGGACTTCGATCGGGTGCTCGACATTCATTCGAAACCGCATACAAACACATAAAATATGCTACCGCACCAAATTTGACATTTCAAATTCAATAGAACCATCTAAACATCAACTCGAGATAATTTTGACTAAGTGTGGGGCCTAAACCTACAGCTCAATTTTTCATATAATCTGCCCAATAGCCCAAAATGAATTTAAAAGCCTCGAGACCAAAACCATGGGTCCCCCAGAAAAAAAAATCTTTGCGGAGCTAATGGTGCTATCAAAATTCTAATTTGAGGTCATCTACTAGGAATTTTAGTTCGAGACAAAATCCTAAACAATAAAAATGCCAAACTAGGAAAATGAACCTAAAATCCCAATGAACCATCTAATAACCAAATCGACAGTTTCATCAAGTCATGAATGACCTGTAGATACTGCAGGAGGGCTCAAAATGCCAAAAATACATGCTACTTGAGAAAATGACCTAGAGGGTCATTATAATATCCACTACTAAAAGAACTTTTGTTTACGAAAGTCAACAGACAGAAAGATCATGAAACTTGAAGGGATGAGGTGTTGGGCCATATGCTTCAGGCACGATCCCTAGATAACCTCCATGAAGTGACAACACTTCCAAGGGATTTTACAAGGAAATATCTCTTTCCCAACCAATTTTTGTAGTTTGCTCTCCAAGAGCACAAACTCAACCTCAACTACCAACTGACCTCCAACTGAACTAGGCTAACGCACACACAAATTTAAACCATGACACACTGATACCACATTGATACAAGGACAACCAAGCAAAGAATCATCAAAGACAAAGAAAATACAAGGCATACACCACACAATCGAACTCCAAATAAAATAATAACCTTTCCTTGCCTTTCCAAAGCTACTATCAACTCCAAATAAAGAAGAAATCACATGATTCCTATACACACAAATCTATAACACTAACCATTAAGAATTAAAGCTGATCTACTAAAAATCCATAATGACAATCATGATAATAAACCCATAAGGTACTACCTAGGCATATAAATGGAGGCAACTAAGGTCCACAATCTAAGTCAATGCTACAATTGGTCTAAGTTACAATTGAAATTAGAAGCCAAGAGTCTAAAGCACAACTACGCACCACTGAATGATCTAAGCCAATGATAAATGAAAATTAAATTCAAAGTAGAAGAAACCAAAACTGTGCTAACTAACTACCATTTAAACACCTATCAATCATAATCTATCTAAATTGAAGTAGACCAAATAGGTAACTATATAGCAGGCTTAGCCATCCTATAGATAAAAACCTAAACTGAGAAAAATCTTAAAATGAAGCTTGCACCCAAGCTCTACAACTCTAAGATGAAATATCAACACCAATATTAAACCTCTCGATCTTAACTACCAAATGCAAACATGAAAATGGGTAAGCATCCACACTTTATATCAATCATAGACACTAATCACTTTTCAAAGGTGCCAAATTTTAAACTTAGCTAATGAGTCTAATCTAAGTTTAGACAGCCAATCTATCTTCCAAATTATAAATATTCTTACTAAATCATATCAGAGTCAAAATCAAAACAACAACAAAAACCAAAATCACTATTGAGGATAAATCACGACTGAAAAACAATAACAATCAACTCCATATCCACAAGTGGTCACAAAACTCCAAGGCATATTCAAGAACTTCCCAAGCTACCAATTGTATAAGTGATAATCAAAACTCTAGCAATTTAGTCAATCCACTACTCTATCTTAATAATGAATACTTATCCACCAACTTAAGAAATAATCATAGGATGATCACCTATCTCCAACTCTCTAAACCCACTTAAAAAAATAACCATACCATAACATGAACGAAGTACTCTAACTCCTCACCAATACAAAGAGCGCACCATCACCTAGAGATAAACAAAAAAAAAATAAAAAAGGTGAGACCAAGATATCTCAACATCAATATCAAAACCACTATCGAGTGATGAACTACTCCAATTAGAAGGATGGATCCTAAACTAGTCAACCCCAAAAATGGGATACACAACCCAATCACCAACTTAAAAGCCATAAAAAACCATGGAAAGACAACTTATAAGACCCCAAAAAATGCTAAGCTCAACTCAGTCTTTTAAGCTTGCAAAGAGGTCTCAGACTTTGAAAATTCTAGCTAAGTATTCACATTTAGTATTATTTTGGCATTCGTAAGTTGGAAACTCTATTTCATGACTCTTATGACCTTCAAGTATAGATCTTTAGATTGATTCATGATCAGAAATGTCAGTAGGTCTTATCAGATGAGTTTTTGATTTTCCAGACCTCATTTGAACCACATTTAGGAATCCAAAATAGTGTATCGATGCAATCTTGATGCGGCACGTTAGCCATTGCATCGATTAGTATTTTTCCTTGGCTCCCTGTTGCAATTTTTGATGAACCAACATACACTTGATGCGACACATTGGCTATTGCATCGATTCTAATAACGCGGTGCATCATCCTGTGCATTGATAGTTTGATTTTCAGTAATTAAAAGTTGCATCCTTGGGGGGTATTTGGGCCTTTTCCCTACACCTATTCAACCCTAAACCACAAGATTCAGCCTTCATTGAGCAAAATATACTTACTTTGTCTCAAATTGCTCAAGAATAAGAACCCTAGGTGATTTAATTTCAAGGCCAAGGCTCAGGATTTTCACTATTGTTCTTCAGGAATTTAGCAACCAAGGTATGTCAAGTGTTCATATAAAGGTTCCCTTCCACCCTTGGAGTTCAAGAACCCATTTTAACTATAATTTTATGAGTTTGATGAAGTTCATGGCTGAATTTGAAAATGTTCGTAATTACCATGTTAATGGGGTTTCTAGTTCATGATTTAATACAAGATTCATGTGGAATTGATTGATATGTGTGCATTATCATGCGAAACCATATTGAAACCCTTAAAGTTGTAAATATGGAATTGAACTATGATGTGTACATGTTGTTTTAGTGTCATGTGCATACATCATGTCCTTCAAGTGTTTGAATAATGGTTCATAAGAATTTAATTATGAAAGATCAAATGTCCCTATGAATAAATGATGATCAAGTAGTTATTTATCATATTTCAAGATTGATCTATATCGTACAATTTATGTTATTGTGTCCTATGAGTATTTAATACTCGACAATATAGTTGCTTACCTAGAGCCATGGTCAGTCACAGGATAGTATCAGTAATGTGACGATCGATAGAATTCAGTCAGTTAACAAAATTAAATAGTATTCAATTAGTGCATAGAACCCAGTGAACTCAGTTCAGTTCAGGTATACAGTACGATTAGAAATAGTTCAGTCCAACCTAGAATAATCTAGATCTAGTATAGTGTCTATTTAGTTGGGAGTAGGATTCATCACTGAGTGAACCCACAGATGGGGACTCACCTACTAGTAGAGGGTGTAATCCTTAGAATCAGTCCTTGTGTTCTAGTACTACGTAGTCAACATAGGTTGAGATATCAACCTGCCAGTTGAGGGTTTATAAGGTGATCTACCTGCATGTTGAGGGTACCATTATTCTCGTTTAGAGAACCTGCCTGATGAGGGTGGCTTAGCTTGTCTTTACCCATGGCATGGTACTAACACCCTTCTAGCTGGGGTTATAAGTTGGACCCCAATCAGTTTAGAGAAAGGCATGTCGGTTAGATGATAACCTATCACTGTGTCAGTTTCAGTTCCAGTCTCAGAATAGAACTTAGTTTAGTTTTATATATTCAGGACTATTAGATACAGTCACTCAGTTCAATACAGAACTTAGTATAGTTCCACCAGATCAAGACTATCAGATATAGTCCCTCAGTTATCAGCAACACAGTATCACTAAACTCTGATAACAGTAAATTCGTAATTCAAAACATTGTAACTAGTGTTATCACAATCTTAGTTACAGTTTACATATTCACACATATACTCTCATTCAGTTATTTCATGTCATTCAGACAGTGTTGTTCATGCATATAAACCCATGTATTTTAGCCTACCTCGGTTTGCATATCAGTATCTTCCTATCCAGTGTCATGTCCTCAGTCAACTGTAACTACTCCATGTCATGTTTAATCATTTCTCTCTAGTATTTCCTTGGTCTACCCATACCATGCTTGAAACCTTTCTAAGGCCAACCTCTCACACCTATGAACTAGAGCATCCATACCCCTCCTCATCACATGACCAATCCATCTCAACCTCACTTCCCATATTTTATCCTCCATAAATACCAGTCCCACCTTTTCCCAAATAATTTTATTTCAAACCCTGTCAGTCCTTGTGAAACAACAAATCCAACACAACATCCTCATTTCCACCACTTACAATTTCTAAAAATGAGAATTCTTAACCGGCCAACACTCCGCTCCATACATCATTGCAGGTTGAATTGTAATTCTCTAGAATTTTCCTTTTAGCTTGGGGGCACCTTCTTATCGCATAAAATTCCTGAAGTGATCCTCCATTTCATCCAATCAGCCCCAATATGGTGAGAGACATCCTCATCTATCTCTCCATTCCCTTAAATTATAGACTCGAGTATTTTTCAGATATATGTTTTAATTTTGGTATTGTTATACTGTATTTAGTTTTATTACAGTATTGACCTTATGGAAGTTTTTTGCCTAATTTCTGCATATTTGCAGTATTACCAGTCAGTTATATTAGCAGGTACCAATCATGGGTTGGCTTGTGGTCCTTCGGTATTTTCAACATCTTGTAGCATCTGAGGTACAGACTTAGGGTGTTACACAACTCACCTTTAAAACCATAATCCACTCTACCTCCAATCTATAATAATAAACAAAAGAGGAAAATGACCAACCTTACCTCACAATAGGATAGAAATCATCCAACTTATCTAGCTATCCAAGTGTACGAAATAAGAACTGCGGGACAGGAATTCTAGCTAGATACTGATAGTTTAGACATCCAGCAACCGAGGATTGATCAACATCAAATAATGGCAATAGTAACATTAGTAATACATTCATCAACATAAAGGACTAAGTGGTACCAAAATGGAATCAACAAATACCATGATAAGGCTATAAGAAGGTAAATATGACAAGATAAATGGCATTCGAACCTAATTCTACACCCATAGGAGAAATATTAACATGAATCCATTCCATCCATAATAAAGAGAAATAATCTATGAGGGCAGACATATATAATCTTGAACTCTATAATGAGATACATATTAATAAATATAAACTTATCAAGTCATATACTCTACAAACTATACAAGTGATAATCAAAACTCTAGCAATTTGGAGAAATGAAACTCCACATAAACTAATCAATCCACTACTCTATCTGAATAATGAAAACTCATCTCCCAACTGAAGAAACAATCATAGAAATGATCACTTATCTCCAACTCTCTAAACCCGCTAAAAAAGAACCATATCATAACATGAACAAAGTACTCTAACTCATCACCAATACAAAGAGCGCACCATCACCTGGACATAAACATAATAAAATAAAAAGGGTGAGACCAAGACATCTCAACGTCAATATCAAAACCACTATCGAGTGATGAACTACTCTAATTAGAAGGATGGATCCTAAACTAGTCAACCTCAGAAATGGGATACACAACCCAATCACCAACTCAAAAGCCACAACAAACCATGGAAATACAACTTGTAAGACCCCGAAAAATCCTAAGCTCAACTCAGTATTATAAGCTTCCTAAGGGGTATCAGACTTTGAAAAGTCTAGCTAAGTATTCAGACTTAGTATTATTTTGGCATTCCTAAGTTAAAAACTCTATTGCATGAGTCTTATGACCTTAAAGTATAGATTGTTAAATTGATTCAAGATCAAAAATGTCAGTAGATGTTCCCGAATGAGTTTTGAATTTTTCAGACCTCGTTTACACCACGTTTGGGAATCCAAAATAGTGTATCGATGCAATCTTGATGTGTCACATTGGCTATTGCATTGATCTATATTTTTCCTTGGCCTCCAGTTGAAATTTCTGATGAACCAACATAGACTCGACGTGACACATTGGCTATCGCATTGATGCCAATAATGCAGTGCATCTTCCTGAGCGTTGATAGTTCGGTTTTTATTCATTAAAAGCTACATCCTTGGGGGGTATTTAGGTCTTTTCCCTACCCTTATTCTGCCCTAAACCACAAGATTCAGCCTTCACTGAGCAAAATATACTTACTTTCTCTTAAATTGCTCAAGAATAAGAACCCTATGTGATTTAATTTCAAGGCCAAGGCTCAAGATTTTCACCATTGTTCTTCAGGAATTTAGCAACCAAGGTATGTATAGTGTTCATCTAAAGGTTCCCTTCCACCCTTGGAGTTCCAGAACCCTATTTAACTACAAGTTTATGAGTTTAATAAAGTTCATGGTTGAATTAGAATGTGTTCATAGTTATCATGTTAATGGGGTTTTTACTTCATGATTTACTACAAGATTCATATGGAATTGATTGATATTTATGCATTATCATGCAAAACCATGTTGAAACCCTTAAAGTTGTAAATGTGAAATTAAACTGTGATGTGTACATGTTGTTTTAGTGTCATGTACATAGATTATGTCTTTCAAGTGTTTGATGAATGGTTCATGACAATTTAATTATGAAATTATCTCATGTTAGGATGTATTAAATTTCTTGTTATGCAAGTGTTTGATAGAATGTCCCTATGAATTAAGGATGATCAAATAGTTATTTATCATGTTTCAAGATTGTGCCATATCATACAGATTATGGTATCGTGTCTTGGGGGTATTTAATACTCGATAATTTAGTTATTTACCTAGAGCTATGGTCAGTCATAGGATAGTATAAGTAATGTCAAGATCTATAGAATTCAGTCAGTTAACAGAATTCAATAGTATTTCATTAGTGCATAGAACCCAGTGAACTTAGTTTAGTTTAGTTATACAGTATTATTAGAAGCAGTTCAGTCCTTCCTAGAAGAGTCTAGATCCAGTCCAGTGTCTATTCAGTTGGGAGTAGGATTCTGCACTGAGTGAACCCACAGATGGGGACTCACCTGCCAGTAGAGGGTGTAATCCTTAGAAGAAGTCCTTGTTTTCCAAAACTATGTAGCTAACATAGGTTGAGATATCAACCTACCAGTTGAAGGTTTATAAGGTGATCTACCTACATGTTGAGGGTACCACCATTCTCGTTCAGAGCACCTACCTGATAAGGGTAACTTAGTTTACCTTTACCTATGGCATAGTACTAAAACCCTTCCAGCTGGGGTTATAAGTTGGACCTCAATCAGTTTAGAGAGGGGCATGTCGGTTAGATGATTACCTCCCACTATGTCAGTTTCAGTTCCAGTCTCAAAATATAACGCAATTTAGTTCTATATATTCAGGACTATTAGATACAGTCACTCAGTTAAGTACACAACTTAGTATAGTTCCACAAGATCAGGACTATCAGATACAACCCCTTAATTATCAGCAGCACAGTATCGCTAAACTCCGATAACAGTAAATCAGTAATTCAAAACTTAGTATCTAGTGTTATCACAATCTTAGCTACAGTTTATGTATTCACATATGTACTCTCATTCAGTTATATTCATGTCATTTAGACAGTGTTGTTCATGTATATAAACCCATGCACTTTAGCCTACCTCACTTTGCATATCTGTATATTTAAAGTACTAATGCCTATCTTTCATTTGCACTATGATGTTTTATATCAAAGGTTCAAACGCGTGAGCTCTCGATCATACTTAGCAAGTCATATATTCAGCTGACAGAGTTAGTGGTGAGTCATCTTAGTTTGAGTACATGATGATTATCTTAGTAGTTCAGCTTATTTTCATAGTTTGAAGTTAGTACATGATGATTATGTCAGTAGTTTTTCAAACAACAGCAACACAAACCCAGTATATTCCCACAAAGTAGGGTCTGGGGAAGTTAGAGTGTACGCAGTACATACCACTACCCTTAAAGAGGTAAAGAGGATATTTTCGATAGACCCCTGGCTTATGATATAAGGCAGTATACAAATGTATCAAAATCATAGAACCTGATAAAATAACATAGGTACAACATGAAAAAAACATTGTACATTGCAAAACAAATGACACCGGCATCCACCTAATTATCGACTATGACTCATCCACACCCTTAGCCCTCTATACTAATGTTTTTTCTCTATATCTTCCTATCCAGTATCATTTACTCAGTCAACTGTAACTACTCCATATCACATTTAATCATTTCTCTCCAGTATTTCTTTAGTCTACCCCTACCACTCTTGAAACTATACAAGGACAACCTCTCACACCTACGAACTGGGACATCCGTACTCCTCCTCATCAAATGACCAATCCATATCAACCTCACTTTCCACATTTTATCCTCCACAGATACCACTCCCACCTTCTCCTAAATAATTTCATTCCTAACTTTGTTAGTCCTTCTGAAAACACACATCCAACACAACATCCTCATTGATACTACTTTCAACTTCTAGATATGAGAATTCTTAACTGGCCAACACTCCACTCCATACAACATAGCAGGTTGGATTGTAATTCTATAGAATTTTCCTTTTACCTTAGGGGGCACCTTCTTATCATATAAAATTCCTAAAGCAATCATTCATTTCATCCAACCAGCCCTAATACGGTGAGAGATATCCTCATCTATCTCTCTATTCCCCTAAATTATAGACTCGAGTATTTTTTAGAAAGATGTCTCAGTTTTGGTATTGTTATACCATATTCAGTCTTATTATAGTATTGAACCTTATGGAATGTTTTCTGCCTAATTTGTGCATATTTGTAGTATTACTATTCAGTTATTGTAGCAGGTACCAGTCATGGGTTAGCTTGTGGTCCTTCGGTATTATCAGCATCTTATAATATCTGAGGTACAGACTCAGGGTGTTACACAACTCACCTTCAATACTATAATCCACTCTACCTCCAATCTAGAACAATAAACCAAAGAGAAAAATGACCAACCTTACCTCACAACAGAATAGAAATCATCTAACTTGTCTAGCTATCCAAGTGTACAAAATAAAAACTGCAGGAAGGGAATTCTAGCTAGATACTAATAGTTTAGCCATCAATAAACCGAGGATTGATCAACATCAAATAATGACAAAAGTAACATTAGTAATACATTCATCAACATAAAGGAATAAGTGTACTAAAATGGAATCAACAAGTACCATGATATGGCCATAATAAGGAAAATATGACACGCTAAATAAGACTAGAACCTAATGCTACACCCATAGGAGAAATATCAACACAAATTCATTCCATCCATAATAAAGAGAAATAATCAATGAGGGTAGACATATATAATCTTGAACTCTATAATGAAGTACACATTAATAAATATAAAATTACCGAGTCATATATCACCAGTGGGTATGATAACCCCAATGAACTAAAATGGAAGGGCAAAGTTAGGAAATAAGAAGGCATACCAATCAGGGTAAAAGTATGAAGACACATACCTAATGGGTCTAAGAGAGAACTAACCTGAATGGGTACAAACTCATACTGAGCATCTAAATCACCAACAAAGGTGTTAAGTGCACTATCTCCAACAGATGGGGCCACAATACAGAAAACTAGTCTAAATAATCTAAATGACTAATAATCCTATACTAAAGGCACTCTCTGGCCTAGTGATCGATCTCTGTATAGTTGTAACAGACCCCTAAAGACCTAACCTAGCAAGAAATATCACTTAAAAAAAAACTATGTTTAGCAATGAAATTTACTGACAGACCAAATTTCATCATTATATAGCGACAGATTAGCAATGGATATTTCAATTTGGTCCCAGACATAGCAGTCCAATTTTTTGATATGTTATTAGCAACGAATCAGTGACACAATTGTAATTCCATCACTAAATAATAGCAAGAAAAATTGACGCCTAAATTTAGTGATGGATTAGCAATGAAATATTGGTTGCTATTTTAATTATTTCGTGGCAACGGATTTAACAACAAACTTTCATCGGTGCCCTTTATTTTTCTAAAAAAAAGTATTTTATTTAGCGACCAATGAAGCCATCGTAAAATATTAATTTTTATTTTCTAATTAATTATTTTTAGTATAGAAAAAGAGAGAATAGGGTTAGGGTATTAACATTATTCTTGATTTCTTTCATAATTACGCCTCTTACTCTCTCTTAGTCACATCTCCATCTCCAATCTCACACCCTTTTAGTGTCGAAGATCTCACATCTGCGATCTCCTATCTCCTATCTCAAATCTCCATCTCTGATAAAAAAATTAAAGGTCAAAACTCAAAAACTTTCAGGAAACCATTTTTCTCCATATTATTTACATGTTCTATTTTTGTTGTTGTTGATAGTATTCTAGTTTCTACTTCATCTTTACTTTCTGTCTAATCTTGATCTTGTCAAATGTCACTAGTATTTCCTCTTGAAAGTTGAATAGTTATTGTTGGTCCATTCTTTTTTATCCTATGAATCAAAACTTGGCCCATTTTCCCTCACATACTCTCTTCCTTACAAACACTATAAATAAAGCAACAGATGATCCATTTTCATCACTTACAACTTTATTTTCTGCTAGTCTTATTCTTTCTCTGAACAGCAGAAGGTTTTCACTTTCTGGGGTTCCTCAATAGCCTAAAGAAAAGATTTTTATTCTATTTTTTACGTGATTAGGTTAGCATGTGGTTCTATTGTATAAATGATTCTAGTTTTTGAAATGTCATAAAGAAATAAAAAATCTGGTAAGCAAAGATTCAGTTAATATACTTTTCTTTTCTTTTTCTTTTTAGCTTACTAGAGTGAACTGTAACTAGTTCTAGCTATTTTCCTAAATAGTAGTTCATGCCGTTCAAGTTGAACACTTTCTGGGTATTGTTGTTTGTGTTTTATCAAAAATAATTTCTTTTGTTGCCTTCAAATTGTACTGCTTGTTTGGTTTGTTTGGAGAGGATGGAGTATCATGCTCGTAGTATAAGACTTGATTAGTAATTAGTATTATTACTATGTTTAAAATGTGAACTTAATTTTCAAATGTTTGATTGTTACTTTGGTTGGATTTTTCTATTTTATTTGTGCTAGACCAGTAGCTGTTTGCAAGGGATAGTTATATTTATATGCTTGTGTATGATTTGCTTATGTTTGAAAAATATTTGAATGTTAACAGTTTAACACGATAACTGAATCGATAACAATCAATAACCAATAAACTGATAACCAATAAGCCGATATCTTAATGGTTCTTAATGGTTTAGCTTTATTACAAATCGATAATAAATATGTCAAACTGATGAACTTCAAAAATGAACCGAACCGCCCCATATGCGGCCCTAGAGGGTTGCTTAAATTTAGTATTCCATAATACTTCTATATCCCATGGAAGCTCTAAAATATATGAGAGAAATTGTTTTAAATTTCAGTAAATAGTAGTAACGATATAAAGAAATTATGGTCAACGATCTATGGTCCCACGGTATATCTGAATGTATCACATAAATTGAATGACTTGACACTGATGCATTATATACACATTTATTTCTATCATTCCTTTTGTTGATCATTTATCTAGAATAAAGATAAATCTATTTGAGCGTCTACGTCGATTGCATCGTTTATACTATATTGTTGATAGTTTTCTTTTCAATTTTTTATCTTCTTGAGTGAAAATAACTAAGTTTATGAAAATGGTACCACTTGTTAATAAGGAACAATCCACATACTATAAACAAGAAAAAGTAAGCATTTACACACGTAAAGAAAGATAACTGTACTACTATTTTAATTTGAAATTAATGCTGCTCCTACACTTTGAGAAGATGTACCTTCAAAACTCAAGGGGTCTTGATCAATAGAAAATTTGGAGAATGAAACAAATTTAACAAATACCTTATGCCTAAGAACTTTAATGTTCAAGTTGAAATACTTATTTGAGTCACTTATCTTTCAGGTGTCTTTTTACTGGAGTTAGTGCAGTGAAGTTGTAGATTGGTGGTAAAATAAGTGGAGTATTGTATTCAATCAGGTGTGTTTTTAAACTTTGTTTCAACTTTTTCATTTTTCTTTCTAAGCTTGTTGGCTTCTCGATTATGTTTGTAACTTATCTTTGATATTAAGCAAGTAGCAATAAATTTGTAGTTAAAATAGAAGTATATATCACTTTTATCTTATTT
Organism: Capsicum annuum; assembly: GCF_002878395.1. Taxonomy (NCBI): domain Eukaryota; kingdom Viridiplantae; phylum Streptophyta; class Magnoliopsida; order Solanales; family Solanaceae; genus Capsicum; species Capsicum annuum. Next base: position 92,762,607 of record NC_061117.1, on the reverse strand, counting down.
TTAAGGTAAACTAGTTTTGTTTTCTACTTTAAGAGCATAAGTTTGAATAGTTTGGTGAAACTATTTAAGCGTCAATTGATCAAGTTAATTATGCTTTCTTTGCCTACTAATTCTTTATATAGAGCGTGATCATACATTATCACTAATTAAGATTTTCAACAAGGTTAATTATTAATTAAGACTAAATGTCGTATTTCTTATTAATCTGGTTAATTAGCATTGATTATTTTTTTTATTTCAACCTTAATAGGAAGATGAATAATCTTGAGCATAGTTGGATGTATTAGAGGTTAGATGGCCGAGGGGGTTTATACTCTAGATTTGTAACCGGGGTGGATGAATTGATTCATTTGCATGTTCATAACCAAATCATATGAGTGGTGACAAAGTTAGATGTCCATGTACAAAATGTCAGAACTATAAACTCATGGATGTTGAAACTATTAAATGTCACCTTTATCAATGTGTATTTATTGAGAACTATTTTATTTGGAGGCATCAAGGGGAAAGAGATAATATAAGTGGGACATCTCATGGAAATGCATTGCATGGTGGTGTTCAACCTGCATTCGAAGAGAATCCATACCGACAAATGATTTTGGATGCAGCTAGTTCCAACTTTTCTCAAGGTTCAACCTGGCAATCTTATAGCAATAGTGAACCCGAGTCATCTCATCCTTTTCAACATTCAATGGAGGAAGATCCTAATCCCGTGTCCAAAAAATTTTATGATTTACTAGATGCTGTTGATGCAGAATTATATCCTGGTTCATCACTCTCTCAACTAGCAGTTGTCTCTCAAATATTAAATATTAAAATAGAGAACAATATGTCGCAGAGAGGCTATAACCAAATGATGCAATTGCTTAAAGAGTCTTTACCTAAACATAACATCATGCTTGATAGCTATTATCAGACGAAGAAGTTAGTGTGTAGCTTGGGTTTGCCATATGAAAAGATTGATTATTGTGAATTAGGATATATGTAGTATTGCGGTGATGATGATGAACACGTTCTATCTTGTAAATTTTGTAGCAAGCCAAGGTATAAGCATTGTGTTGGCTCTCGTAAGAGGAAATTGGTCCCTTACAAGAGAATGTATTACTTTCCTTTGATTTTGAGATTGGAAAGATTATATGCATCCCTTGCTACAGCTGCTCACATGAGATTGCGTCATGAGCATAAAAAAGAGGATGGTGTGATGCGCCATCCATCAGATTCTGCGGCTTGGAAGCACTTCAATAAAACTCATCCCTTTTTTGCCGCTGAACCAAGAGATGTCAGGTTGGGGTTATGTACAGATGTTTTTCAACCATTCAATCAGTCTGGAAGAAAATATTCTTCGTGGCCAGTAATTTTCACTCCATACAATTTACCTCCAGGAATGTGTATGAAAGAAGCTTATATGTTCTTAACAATCATTGTTCCAGGTCCTAGCAATCCCAAATATAAAATTAATGTTTATCTACAACCCCTAATAAAGAAATTGAACTTGTTGTGGGAGACAGGTGTGGAAGCATTTGCGATCTCAAAAAGGCAAAACTTTCAACTAAGGGCAGCTTTAATGTGGACAATTAGTGACTTTCCTCCATATTCTATGTTATCAGGATAGAGTACTGTGGGTAAATTAGCATGTCCTTATTGTATGGAGAAAACACAATATTTTAGATTGCAGCATGGAAGAAAACAATCCTGGTTTGATTTCCATAGAATGCTCTCTAACCAATATCACCTATTTAGGAGAGATCGAAAGAACTTTCTTAAAGGCCAGACTGTCAAAAGACCTCCCCTAACAAATAAAATAGGAGAGGAAATTTTGGACCAGATTTGTAATTTAGGGATAAAAAATGTCACAGAGTTAGATGCAAAACATGTTAATAAAATAATTTGTAACACATATGTGTGGAAAAAGCGAAGCATCTTTTGGGATTTGCCATACTGAATTTCTAACATGATTCGACATAATTTTGATGTGATGCATATTGAGAAAAACTTCTTTGATAATCTATTTAACACTGTTCTTAATTTTGATGACAAAACCAAAGATAATCCACAGTCACATTAGATACGGCAAAGTATTGTGATCGACCTCAATTGGGAAAGGGTTGCATTGGACAATATCCAAAAGATGTCTATACATTAGACAAGGAAGTAAGAGTGATCTTGTTTAATTGGGTGAAAGGCTTAAAGTTTCGAGATTGGTATGTTTTAAATTTGGGTAGGTTGCCAAACACAAAAGCGAAAAGGTTATTTGGAATGAAGAGTCATGATTTTCATGTATTCATGCAACGACTAATGCCTGTTTCTTTTCTAGAACTACTTTCTAGTAATGTGTGGCAGGCACTTACAGAATTGAGCTTATTTTTTAAGGAAATTACTTTGAACACTCTACGAATGGATAATATGGTGCGATTAGAGAGAGATATTCCATAAATTTTGTGCGAATTGGAACGTATATTTCCTCCAAGGTTCTTTGACTCAATGGAACATCTTCCTGTACACCTTCCATATGAAGCAAGGGTTACTCGACCTGTGCAATATCGATGGATGTATCCTTTTCAAAGGTAAATATGTAACTCTATGTCAAACTTGTGACTGTTAATTAATACATAACCTTCCAAAACATAATTTTACATTTTTTTCTGTATATAGGTATTTGGGAACTCTTAAAAAGATGATTAGGAATAAATCTAGTGTTGAGGGTTCCATTTGTGAAGTGTACTTGTTAATGGAGTCAACACAATTATTTTCTCATTATTTTGAACCTCATGTCATGTCACAAAATCATAATGTGGATCGTAATGATGATGGTGGTGTTATGGAAGATCTTAAAGAAAATCTTTCAATATTCTCCCATCCAGGTCGACTTTGGAGAGAAGCATAGAAAAGAGATTTAACCTTAGATGAAATCAAGGCGGCCCAAACTTATACTTTACAAAATTGTGAGGAGGTTGAGCCATTTGTGAGGTAACCAAATTCTCTTAATTATAATAATATCTATTTTTATATCTTGACTTCTCATATTTAAATTAATTTGTTGCAATGAAGTATGTACCTAAAACATTTGGAAGAAGAATTTCCAAATCTCTCTCAAAGTGAAATAGACGAGAGCCTTAAAGAAAATTTTGCTATATGGTTCAAGGGATATGTAAGATTTAAATAAATATTAACTTTCATATAATGATGCATGTACTTAAATTGGCTTCTCAAGTTTAACTAGATCTTTGTTATTTTTATAGGCTCGGTGCAATGCCATTGAAAATGAATACTTGCCTAGTCTTGCTCGTGGACCATTAATAGAAGGTGCATCCCATTCAATTTATTTTGTTAATGAATATAAATTTCACACAAAATTTCATGGTAGCATGAGATCAACAATGAATAGTGGAGTTTGTATCTCGGATCCAAATTTTGGAGATTATTATCGGTGGATAAAAAAGATCATACAAGTGGAAAACCATGAAGTACCTTTAAAGAAAACTATGTTATTCAAATGCAAATGGTTCGACCCAATAGTAGATGTCGGTATTAAGAAGCATGATTGGTACAAATGGGTTGAAATTAACCATCGTCGTCGGTATAAAAAGTATGAGCCTTTTATTCTTGCAATGCAAGCAATAAGTATGTTCTGTACCTTATCCAAGCAAAAAAAAGGACAAGGAAGATTGGTTAGCTGTATTGAAGGTCAAACCTCGAAATGTTATTGAATTACCAGTTGAGGAATTGGTGATAACTTCAGAATTGAATGTTCCTTTTCAAGTTGAAGAAGTTGAAGTCCATGAGATAGATATGTCTATTTCTGTAGATGAAGATATTCTATTGAACGATCCAAATGGGGGTGTACTTAAAATGAATGAACCTCTTAATGATGGTTTATTTGAAGAGCATCATGAAATTTAAGATAGATCTACAGAAGAAGAATATGAAACTGAGGAAACTGATTAGGAGGATAAAGAGAAAGAGCTTGAAGAAGAAATAGATAGTGAATAGAGCTTGATAAATATCTTCTATCATAGCTTTGTTGTATTTTATTTTTAGTAAGAAACTACGAAATCTGCTATTTTAGCTTTGTTGTAGTTTGTTTTTAGGTAAAAACATAGACTGTGCCAAGTGCTTCAAAAAATGTGTCATTTTATCTTTTTTGTATTTTGTTTTTACTAATTTTTCTCTAAGATATCATCATTTTATTATTTTTGGATTTCCTTTTAATAATCTGTTAATTTTTCATATCGCATCATTATAATTTGGCTTTTAATAGTGCTAATCTAATGACACCATTATTTTTTTCAGATATGACTCAAGGTGGATATCATGCTGGCAAGTCCACAGGCAGGAGTAAGGCTGCTAATAGTGCAAAAATTCCTTCTATTCTAGCTCCAGTGATTGAACAGGATGGTACAAGTTCTATTCCTGCCATGCCACCCGATTAAACACCAGTCATTCCTGAGATATCTCCTATTTCACCTAACCAAAGCATCCCAATAGGACAGAATATGAATGATCAAAGCAATACAACAGTTGAGGCAACATCTAGTTAGAGAAATGTATCTATTTCAGGTGATTCCAGTTGTAACAATGCCCGGACCCTTATTTTTCTGACTTCTTTAGGGTTAGTACCTACTACTTATATGTTTGCTATTTTTGTGTTTACTATTGTTGTACACAAATATTGCGTAGTGTTATTGGTGTTGAATTTGATGTTGTACAGGTTTGAACTATCTTCCAAATGCTTCAGTTCCATTACATTGTTTTTCTCAAGTGAAGTTGATCCTAATGGGATAAAATGGAAAGGTGTCTCACAAGATGTAAAAGATGGTTATTTTGGAGAATTCAAGGTATGCTTGATCATAATCAATAGAAAATGTTTGAGTTTGCAGCTAACACTTAATTATACTACTTTAAGCTAAATTTCAGAAGAATCTCTATTGGGATACTTCTGTTAGTGAAGTTGTGGTAAAGCAACAATGGATAAAAAAGGTTGCATTATGCTACAAGAATTTTATTTCCAATATAAAGATGCATAGAGATAAAGTTCAATCAGAATTTATAAATGACCATGTGTGGAAAAAGTGGATGAAACTTTGGCAAAGTGATTACTGTGTTAAGAAGTCCGAGATAAATTCAAAGAATCATTGTGGTGGACAGGAAGTAGCAGATGGGACACACACAGGTGGCTGATACGCCCAAATTGTAACTCTCGTTAGAAAGTGTAAGCGGTCGCTGTCAAATATAGAACCCAATTGGGTTGGGTGTCGAATCCCACAGGGAATACTATGGTCACTAAGTATTGCAATTATTATTAGACTGTTGATCGAAGGTTCCAAGATAAGGGGGGGTTTTGTTTAAGTGCACAATAATATTATCAGTGTAACGATGAGATGATATGTGTAATGATATTTTGATCACAGAGAATGACAAGTTAGGGTTATGTCCACCTTGTAGCTTCTACTTCTCTATTAACAATGAGTACTACAGATTTTATGCATGCATGCACTTATAGAGAGACGTATTCTAATTCTAAATCCAAATGTTTTTCAACCATCAAGGATTTATTCACCTTAGTTCTTTCGAATCAAAAATTTACAACAAATTGTATGAACTCTCCAAGAAGTTAATCTTACTAGGGCATTAACGTGTAAATTAGAGGTTGGAAACCCTAATTTCTCGTCACACTCTCTTTTCCAAATAGTAACTTTTCTATTTAACAAGTTATTGCTATAATGGTGCATTCCCTATGTTTGCAACCACGAGAATTCAATCAAAATGAAGAGAGTAATGATATAAGTGGTGTGACACATCATAAAATCTCAAAACCCATAGCAATTGAGAGTATATTATGAGGTTTCCATAACCCTATGAAACAACCTTAGCTACTCATGAATAAAACAGAAATCAACATAGAAATATTCATCATACCAAAACTTAGAGTGATCTTGGTGATGAAGATGACTAGCAAAATTAAGAGAGAAACACGTTTCTCTTTCTTCGTGTTCAAGCTAAGCTGTCCGTTCTTGTTTTCAAAACTAATACAGAATCTGAATAATTGAATAATCCCTAAAAATTCAGCCATAAGGATTTTAATAACATCCTTCTCTAATAAATTGCTACTGCTTCCTTAACTATTTAAAAATATTCAGGTTGCCCGGGAAAAAGTTCCCATACGGCACATTCAGTCCAAAAGCTGCTTTCCTTTTTATGTGAAGTTTTCCTTTGCTGTCCACAGGTCCCCGAAATGCTGAAATCTTCCGCATTAGTACCTGAAAAGCATGCTAATCACATAGGTCAGCTCACTTAACTAAAAATAGACTAAAAGTGCAAGACTTATGTATTTTATTCTCAAAACTTAGCTGAAACATGGGTAAGTTATGGTGCTTAGACGTATAATTACGCCCAACATCACCACCCCACACTAAAAGCTTTGTTTGTCCTCGAACAAAGTAGTGCATCCATGCGAATACCAAACTAAACTTCACAAGAGCAACATAAAATTTTCAACAAGACATACACGGCAATTATTAACAAAGAGTAGATTTCTTGATCATTACTAGAAACAACTCACCCTCTAACATAGAATCATTAAGTTGGTTTATTCGTATACACAAGTGAAGCCAAAGAAAATCATATAAAACTACCCAACAATCATCAACCATGTGCGCTCACACAAAATGTTACCCATAATCACTCATAATTTTGCATTTTTCAGAAATAAGGGTATAAGAACTTGCTTGCTCTCACTCTCATAAAGAATTTTTAGATTACAACAGATGACCATATGTTTGCCCTTAGTGTAATGCTCCACTAATGTCAGAATGCAAAGGTTAGGATCAAACAGGTCTTTACGGGTTGTAATGTAGGCTAAAGGGACAGGTAGGACTATTTTGGCCAGAAATAGTGACTATGTTCCCTAAACGCTTTAATACACTACATTATGCTATTTACACTAACTTTTAACAACCACTCTACCTTCCTTTCATCTACCAACCCCCTTTCACCCATTTTGTTACGCAATCAGAAACATAATGATGGGAATATACAACTCTTTTTTTTATTTTTCTCTTCTTTTTTTTTTATTATTATTTTTTTATTAAGCGTCCCTATGATAGCCACCCTCGATCACAATATTTTCATGTACCAATAACTAAACTTTGGGGCATCACTTTCACCCTTTTCCTCTTATTTTGCCGCACTCTTTACTCAACTTGATTCTACAATTTAAAGTGCTTAGGAGCTTTTGGATCAAATTATGGTCTTTTCAAAAAAATGGATCAGGCTATATATGAGGTTGCCAAAGAAAATAGCTAAAGGCTCAAAGGGTGTTCACTAGGACAATGTACAAAGGTAGGTAAAAAGAAGATAAACAAAATCAGGGCTGCCAAAAGAAATGCCTAAATCATCTCCTAAACTCACAATCTTTATTTCGCTTCACACACACACCAGGCAAGTTCTAGCATCAGTCACAATAAAGAATATACAATAACCTTACACACACATGGCACATGGTCAACTTAATTAGGAGTATTATAGATTCTTGACCCAACAGATGAATGAATTAAACCACAAGCCATTATCACAGAATGAGTCACACTTAGAGCCTAAATGTTTCAATAGTAGTGATTCCGTACAAACTCCTGTTATAATGCCTTGCCGTCAATAAGAACAATTTCATGCAAAAATCTGACTAATTACAACTAACTAACTACGACTAAATCAAAAAAACTATAGAATAAATGCATGCAGGCAGCACACAATACAACAGACAAGGCAATCCGCAAACATATACCCGCACCCCACACTTATATGGTACACACTGGCCTTAGTGTAAATAAATAAGCAAAAACTTGGTTAGTCAGACTCCTCTATATCTGGGGTCATACCCCCTGCGTCAGAATCATCATCAGAGTCGTCATCATCAGAGTTGTCCTCCACATTAGAGTCTTGCAGTCGGTGATCATCGTCTATCGGCACATCATCATCTGGAGGTTCCTCAAAATTTACCCCCACTCCACCCATGGCCCGAGCATGCTCATTAAGCGGGTAGTCATAGTCCAACTGCCGAAGCTCTACATCAGTCGGTACATGACCCCCATTCATCATAGTAAACCGAGTCATGCCATACAGATGATGAAAAAAAATCTTATCTCGAGCATATCTCTCAGCAGTGGTAAGGTTGATGCCTTGACCAGGTTCTGGATCTTTGATTGTTGTGAGATCTACCTTCTTCGGGTTATGTGGCAACTTATGGTGCTGGCTCTTCCTCAATGTGCTCTTTCCTTAAGATTGCAGTCAACAAATTGCCGAAACTAAAGTTTGACCTTTTGTGCACCCTTGCTTTTCGCATCTACATTCGTATAACTGCACTAACGTTGCTGGGAACATTTGTCATTAGAGCATACACCAAGCAGACTCGATCACGCATGACCTTAGTGTATTGTGTCCCAGGAATCAAGCAGGAGTTGACTATTCTTAACCATATGCGAGCTTTTCTATTCAAGCAAGCGTATGGGTAAGTATTGTGACGACCATTATCTTTGTGACAAGTCCACCGGGTCATGGACCTTGATCCACACAACGTATGTCTTATGGCTTTGTAGGGAGGTCTGTTGTAGAGCTCCTTGAGTGGTGATGGATCCACACTTGGAGTTCCCAAGAAAGAGTTGAAGAAATAAGCGTTCAATTGCAAGAGTTGCCCCCAAATCTTTACTTCATTTCCCGTAGTCCTTGGGGACCAGTTGGCATAAAACTCTCGATTCAAATCAAGATTACATTAGCCCATGTCTTGGAAGAGAAAGTCAAGATTTAGTGCCATAATATTTGCCAAAATGAGAGGGCGGTTCTTTGCAAAACTTTCCTTCTGCATCAAATCCACATGTACATATTTCTTCACCTTATTGTTTCTATACCATTCATTTTCTTTCTCCTCCAGAACCCATTTGATCCCAAAAGTGCGTCAAGAGACTTGATGAGAGGAGGAATTAGCCTGGTCCTTTCTTGACCGTTTTTGACCTTTTTGTGAGGTGGATGCTTTCTTCTTTCCCTATCTTCCTTTCGGAGCCATGTTACCTGAGATCATAATAGGGTCATGTTAGTCTCATGTCGTAGAATTCACTATAATCGAAAAAGAAAATAGTGATGGAACCACCCCACACTTAATTTGTTTGCACAAACTAATTGAGTGAGTATGTTCGTTTACTCAGACTTCATCGACATACATGTAGATGGTATGTGCCAACAACATTATCAGTGTAGTCACACTTTCAACCCTTCACTTTACATAACAATTTCTCAGTTTTGTATAGAGAAGCAGCACACAATGGTCTTGTAACCTTGACTATTATTTCGGACTTTATTTCATTGGGGCAATGC
>NC_061117.1:92665289-92750244 GCF_002878395.1 Capsicum annuum | reverse complement strand
AGGCAACCCATCATTTTACTAGGATTTTGTTTTTGGTAAATAAAAATCCTAGTAAAATGATGGGTTGCCTCCCATGTAGCGCTTGATTTATTGTCGCGGCACGACATAGTTATCTCGATTACTCAGACTTCATCGAGATATATAGTGGCTATACATTTTATCGAGTCGGTTGGACTGATATATAGCTTCACTCTTTGGCCATTCACCTTAAAGGCACCACCATCATCATTTTCTAACTCCACTACTCCAGATGAGTAAACTTGGCTGATTTTGAATGGACCAGACCATTTAGACTTCAACTTACCTAGAAACAACTTCAGTCTGGAGTTGAAAAGAAGTACCAAATCACCTTTCTAAAGGTTTTATTGGATAATCCTCCGATCATGGTACTGTTTCATCCTTTCCTTGTAAAGATCTGCTCTTTCATATGCATTTAGACGGAATTCATCCATTTCGTTCAGCTGTCCCAATCTCATATCTATAGCATCATCCCAATTCAGGTTAAGCTACTTCAGTGCCCATATTGCTTTATGTTCTAGCTCAATTAGCAAGTGACAAGCCTTCCCATAAACTACTTGGTATGGTGACATGCCAATTGGTGTCTTAAACACGGTCCTATATGCCCATAAGGCATCGTTCAGCTTTCTGGACCAATCTTTCTTACTGTCATTCACAGTCTTAGCAAGGATCAACTTGATTTCCCAATTCGAAACCTCCACCTGCCCACTAGTTTGTGGGTGGTATGGTGTAGCTACCTTATGTTGCTTAACCCTATACTTTGCCAATACGGCTCTGAATAGCTTGTTGCAGAAATGTGATCCTCCATCGCTTATGATGGTACGAGGTACCCCAAAATGAGAGAAGATATTTCTCTTTAAGAATGCCACAACACTCTTACCTTTATTATCAGCTAGTGCGACTGCTTTGACCCATTTGGATACATAATCCACAGCAACTAATATATATTTCATCCCAAATGAGCTCATAAATAGGCCCATGAAATCAATACCCCAGACATCGAATAACTCTTACTTCAAGCATTTTGGACATGGGCATCTCATGGTGCTTTGAAATAGAACCTTGCCGTTGACATTGATCTTATCTTTTTACAAAATCATAGGCATCCTTGAATAATGAAGGCCAATAGTAGCCACTTTGCAGTACTTTCTTGGCCATCCGATCACCTACATGGTGACCTCCAACTTGGGAAGCATGGCTTGCTTCCAGTATGCTAGGCACCTATACATCTGGTATGCACCGCCTAATAATACCATCAACACACCGTCAAAAAAGATAAGGCTCATACCAGCAGTAATTTTTTACATCATGCATGAACTTTTTCTTTTGATGAAAGGAGAGATGCTCAGGAATCACTTCGCTCACCACGTAGTTGGCATAATCTGCTTACCATGGTAAGTTTTCCACCATAGTTGCTAGAATCTCTTCATCGGGGAATGCATCATCAATATCAAGGTCGGTCTGCACTGTGTGCTCACTCTCAAATCTAGATAGATGATCAGCTACTTGGTTTTCACAACCTTTTCTATCCTTTACCTCGAAATAAAATTCTTGAAGCAGTAGCACCCACCTAATTAGCCTTGGCTTGGAATCCTTCTTTGTCATTAGATATCTTAGAGCCGCATGATCTGTATGAACGACTACCTTAGTTCCTAACAAGTAAGCACAGAACTTTTTAAAAGCATAAACAACCGCAAGAAGCTCTTATTCAGTCACGGTATAGTTCTTTTGTGCTCCATTCAAGGCCTGACTTGCGTAGTAGATTTGCTGAAATAGCTTTTCTCTTTTTTGACCAAGTACAACACCCAAAGCTACACCACTTGCGTCACACATAACTTCAAAAGGTAGAGACCAATCAGCAGCAACAATAACCGGCAGTGTATTTCCACTACCCAAGAATGCATACCTTAGATGACTGGGCAGCTCTTTCAATTCTAGCACCAGTGGCTCTTTAATGGATGGCTTCGCCGGTGGGGAAGGTCGATTCTTAAACAGAAAAAGCCTCTAAGGGGTTTGAGAGTACCCATATACATTAACCTAGTCCTAATAAAGGATTTCTAATAACCATCATCAACACTAATCCACTCTGTGTAGTACCAGATATACATATATATACATATAAATTACATGGTTTAGAACCATGGCTAAAATAATGTATGTTTGAAAATCCATTACCGTAGGATAAACTCTAGGACTAAATCATCATAGAGGTGTGGAAAAGATTGGAGTCTCTCACAACCAAGGACAATAGTAGTAGCAATACTATGTATCGAATCTATCTGGGTCAAATCTCTAAAACATTTTTTTGTCTCAAGGGTACATAAGTTATTCATTATGATGCTATGATTACAATTATGAAAATATCCATTTTAAAAGTGAAAAGTGGAAATTATTTCTTTTTTAGAAAAAGTAGTAATAAAACCATATTTTTAGTTGGAATTGTACCATTTACTGTCTAAGAGATCATGAATGTACCGAATCTATGCATGCCATAACTAGTACCCAAGCAATAAAATTATAAGAATCAATATATTTATAATATAAGGCCACTTTCTTTAAAAGGATAGAGTATTTCCTGAAAGCCAACCAATATTATATATATGGCCTTGGGCCAAATAATATATATATCCGACATAGCCATAGAATAATAATTCGAGGAAAAACCATCATAATACATTGATTAACATATTAAACATCATACTACAGTTTCATATCAACTATTCCTAGCATGCTAGCAACCTAAGATAATATGATCATAAAAGTATAATAAGTATTTCATCATAAGGGACAATTACACTACTAGCCCATAAATTCATAATTTAAAATATGTCATGATGTTCTACCCATAATCAAATCATAACATTCCTATTTCACATACAAAATATATACAACACTATCTCATTAAGAAGAGTACATAGAAGCCTACCTTGATGCTGAACTGCAAACCCTTGAATCATGCATAAATCATTTTCCTTCACTCAATGATCTTGAAATTCTACCATAATATAAAAATATTAATCAATATATAATTAGCAGTAAAATGATAGACATATTTATATAATAAGGGTGGGGTAAAAATTTTGGTCAAGAATATGCTCATGGGGACCAAAAATGGAATAAAAAATTGAACCTATCATGAGGTCCTTCGAAGGATAATAACTATGTGTTCAAAATTTGAGCAAAAATTGGGTATCAAATCAACCCTTAAAGTTTAGAAATTTAATACATATATTCTAAGAATTTTACTAAGAATTAGGATGGAAATTTTAATGAAAATTTAATGGGAAATGACGAAGAAGAGTTAGATTAGCTTACATTAATTTATGTGGATAATTTATTAGATTTTCCTATCTTTGAGCTCTCAACTAACTCGAAATGTGGTGAAAGGAATGGTGGAAAATCAAGTGGGGAAAATGAATAAAAAGGTGCCGCTAAAGCGCCTAGTGCTAAAGCGGTATATCAACCACTTTTGTAATCTGGTATCTAGGCTCGAGTACCTTTAAAGCAATCCATATACACTGAAGTGAGGGTTTTCTAAATTGTCCTTCTTGCCGATAAATCAACCTAGCACAAATTTCCATGGCCGCTTAAGTGGCTCAAGGGATGCTAAAGTGCATGCTGCTAAAGCGGTTCCTTGAGTGCTTAAGTGGTCGTGCCAGGTACTAGATACCTAATTTTTCCTAAGTCCCAAATAGACTTTGACTGAGTTCTTGATATTTATTTAGAAACCATACGTGCAAACAAAATATGCTACCGTACTAAATATGATGTTTTGGATCCAATGGAACCATCATACTTCCATCCAAGATCATGCTAAGTGTGAGGTCCATACCTATAGTTTTATTTTTCTATAATATGCCCAATATCTCCAAACAAGTTTGGACATCGGGACCTAAACCAAGGATCTCCCAACCTAAAATTAATGTTCTAATGTTCTAGAATTGCTAGCACTATAAAAATTATCTCTGAGTTCATCCACTAGGAATATTGGTCCAAGACCTAATCAAAAATAGTAACAGCTCAAAAATAGGGAAATAAACCCAAAATCCCAACTATCTGTCTGATAGCCAAAGCGATAATTCTAGTAAGTCATGAATGACCTGTAGCTACTCTGGGAAGGCTTGAATTGGAAATGCCTGTAAATAAAAAATAACCTGAAGGGTCATTACACAAATACTTATAGTTGTATTGTTTTGATACTGGTGATGGCCTCTAATATATATACATTCATGCTCACTAAATGGTATTGTTCTAACTAAAAAATATGGTCTTACTACTATTTATTCCCACTTTTCACTTTTAAAATTGATTCTTTTATAATGGAAACCATAACACCTTAATGGATAATTAATGAGATTTTTCAACTGAGAATGAGGTTTTAGAAATGTAATCGAGATAGATTATGGTTGATAGTATTATCACTACTGTTTACTTTGATCGAGAGATATTTTAACCGTTTTTACACCTTTATAATGATATCATCTCAAATTTTAACCTGGGGAATAGTTTTACCAACTTACTATCTTTTAGCCATGGTTTAAGTTTATGCATTTATTATATATATATATATATATATCACTAATACTGGATGGATTAGGCTGATGGTGATGATGATTGTTATTGGAAATCCTAGATTAAGACCAGGTCGGTGTATATGGGTACTCCTAAAACACTAAGGTGCCCCTTCAACTATGAGTTTTTATGTTGGAGAAGAGAGGTCATCATAGGTCCTGCCTTTGTGTACCGTTGAGATAGAAAAGGTGTATACACTGGGTTACTTTATGGAATTTATTTTGCATTCATTATTTAATGTTCATTTCCTATCACCAGTATATTTGTTTGATTCCCATATCTATCAGCCTTAAAGGGGGTTGTATAGGCACGAGTTATGAGTATTATTTATTGTATGTTGTGTGATGATTGAGCCTACTGGGTTATGGGGCATGGTTTAGGTATTGTTTGTCCAAACTAGTGGTTATTTTATTATTATTATTATTATGGTTAGTTCCTGAAAGATGGATTATGGATTGTTACTAAGACTCGATGTATGATTCTAATCCTTTTTTCTTATTTTATTTTATTATGGATAATTATATCATGTTTAGAAATTTGGACTATGGACCCGTATTAAGTTAGCACTAGATTCTACTATGATTAGGAGGCCTTAAAATACTAGTATGACTACTTTAGGTTGTACTTTTGAGTTAGTCATGTTTATGTATATGTATATATATATATATATAAATGTAGCTTTGGCATTATCGTATATCACACTCTTTATTTATTTATTTATGTTATATACCCATTCCTAGACCTTGTACACTACTATATATGCTTTTTCTACTTCTTATTTATATATTGACCAGTGATATATGGTATAGTTCTTAGGTTTCTCAATATGGCTACAATAGGATAGTTCATCCTTATTCCAGCTCTAGTTTTCTTTTGATAACTTCTTGACTATGCGATGGTAGTTTATGTACATACTTGCATGTTATTCCTATATTTGTATACCTACTTCTACTTCTTATTTATATACCTACTTACTGTTATATTGGTACAAGAGCTAAGTATCTAGCAGATTATTATGGATTAGTGCAAAGACATTTATAACCTATCTTCGGGAGGTTATAGTGTATTATTAGGTAATTTCATTCTCGAATCCTTGTTGTGTGTCTGTATTTCTATTAGCCTTAAGTACATTCTATGACTCTATTTTATCCTAGATAGATGATACAAGGTTAGCGATAGATGTGGACGTGACTTTGACACATATTTCTAAAGCTTCAGTGCAATATTAGACCTGGGAGTTGGGGATGGATGTTAAATATTTTCAATATAATCCATAGGATTTGGGGCCATCCCAGGCTCCAGTTGAGTTTGTGACTGCTTTGGCATTTTAGGATCCAATATTGGGCTTTCCGAGACCTATTTTGGATAACTTATAGCCATAGTTGAGCTTTGGTTCATCGAGTAGTTGTCAAACTAAAATAATTTTATCGATATTCAGCAGGGTTCTTAGTTAGATTCAGAGTACGAGATTGTATTTCTTATGTGGGATAGACATATCCCTATGCTATTTTTACTGCAGTAGAAGATGATACATGTTTTATTAGAGGATTAGATTTGCCACTTCTTTGGCATTGAAGTATTTGATAGAAGTTTTGTCTTGTCTCGTTTAGGTTGTTGATCATGCGAGGGCCATAGAGAGAGCGTATATTAAGACATATAGAGATCATATTAGGAGACCTTCTCATCAATATGATGCTATTAGTATTCCAATCACGAGTGAAGATCCTCCTGACAGAGGCCACCTTTACTTGCAGGCTACTAGTTCTATATAGGTATTCTCCCAAACTATAGGTAGCTCTTAGATTAGTTGTGGTAATCAAGAAGGAAGGGTTCTTATTAGACCTAGCAGATCATTTATTATGGGTTCTTAGTTTGTGTTAACCGTTCTAAATTAGTGAAAGCAATACCTTAGAGCATTTTAGGAGCTTGCCGTTGTTGTGGTAAGATTGGTCGTTATTATAGAGAGTGTCCTAGATGTGAGTTGGTTTCTCGTATAGAGGTAACATGTGTTTTTCTCCGCCCTATGTCTCCTAAGGTATGTTATGATTGTGGTGAGGAATGTTATTTTGTAGGGAGTATCCCCGATATTTGTTGGTCAGCCAGTTGAGTATTACTTGCCAGGTTAGGGCTAAGGGGTTTTCTACAAGTACAGAAATATTGCTCACTGGTATAAAGAATTTTTATAACATGGGATTATTAGTCATTAAACTCATCCAGGTCTATTTCATAGTGTTGTGACACCTTCATTTAGAGGTAGTGCACTTAGTATCTTGGTTGGTAATTCAAACGCTTATTTGGAGTTCAAACTCGCACTAATTCATACTCCCTTGAGTATTTCAAACATATGACTTTGAATTACACCATGATACGTGCTTATTTTATTTTCTACCTTTAACTTTTCAAGTGAATGTATTAGGGTTCTTATACTCATCACTGATTGTATGCCTTGGTATATTTATATTGAATGTTATTTCCCTTGGTGTGTATTTCATGATTATATGACTACCTCCGTAGATAATTTCCTTCAGTAGTGAATGCGGTAGATCAGTATTGAACTTTCATTCTCTTTCTATCCATTGAAATTTATAAATGAAAGACTTTTAGTTGAGGATATTGTAATGACCGTTTAGATCATTTCCTTGATTTGTATGTATTTTGGGTGATTTAAACCCTCCCACTGTAGCTACAAGTCATTTATGACTTACCAAAATTGTTGGTTAAGTTATTACACATTTCATTATGACTTTAAGCTCATTTCTATATTTTAGACATTTTGTTGTTTAGGATTTAGTTTGGACTAAAACTACTAGTCAATGACCTCGTATGAGAATTTTGACAGCATTATCAACTCTAGAACATTGATTTTTGGCTGGAGGAACCTTTGGTTCAGGCCTCGAGGTTTTTGAACTTATTTTGGGCTATTGGAAAGATAATATAAAAAATGAAACTATCGGTGTCGGCCCTACATTTAGTTAGACCAATCTTGGATGAAAGTTTTAATGGTTCCATTGAGTATGAAATGTTGAATTTTGTATGGTAGCATAGTTTTTTTGCTAGCGTGGGGTTCCAAATGGATCTCAAGCACCCAGTCAGTTATATTTTTTGACATAGAAAAATTTGGTACTTATTACCTGGTAGGACTGCTTTAGCTCTCATAGGGCTGCTTTAGCGCCCAGGAGACATTTAAGGCGACCTAGCCTATTACCCGAGCTCTGCTTTAGCAGTAAGGGGGTCACTTAAGTATACCCTACATTAGCGCCATTCTGGAAACTTTAGCTATACCCATGCAAAGCTGCCAGACTGCTTTAGCGGCAGGTGCTTTAGTGCAAAGGTTTCTGCGTTAGTGGCACCGGGGGAGTTCTTATTCCCCTTTCCTCACCCAATTTTCTACTATTTCCTTCATAATTTTAATGCAAATTTAAGAGCTTAAAGAGAGGAAAAAAATGGGGAATCATGCATTGAAGCTAAGGTACGCTATCCTAACACTCCTTGGTCATTTTCTATTAATTTCTATCCTATTTCATGGTAAATTCTTAGGTATTAGGTCTTTAAACTCCTAAATTTTAGGGATTGATTTGTTCCCCAATTCTTGCACCATCTATTCACAACTTTTGAGCACAGATTTTTAGCTTTTGAGGGACCTCATGACAGATTTAATTTTGGATTCCATTCATGGGTTTTGCGGACCTGGTCTTGACCCAAATTGCTATCCGACCCATAATATATCAATATGAGTCATATTTTACTCCTAACGACATGTACATTACTATTTTGATAGCATGGTGACATTTCAAGATTGTTGAGCAAAGGCGGGCGATTTATAGGCAATTTGAGAAACTATAGTTTGGTATCAAAGTAGGCTATTTTCCACTCTTATTCATTAGATACTATAATATATATATGTTTTATTCATGCTAGATAGGGATGTTAGGATGTGATTATGGGTAGAACACTATGATTTTGCTATGAGTTTTGGGATTAGAAAGGTGAATCGACCCTTAAAATGAAATACTTAATATGCTTCTATGATCCTATTACCCTCAATTACTATTATTTTAGACATAGTTGAGGCTAATATCCCTTTAATATAAGTTTTAGTGCTTGACTCGATAGATAATGGTGGTTTCTCGGATTATGATATGGTGATGTCGATTATATTATTGGACCCAAGACTGTGATTATGATATTAGTTGGACTCTGAGTGAGTGATTTATCTTTGTAAGGATGTTGTTTAGTCTATTGATGTTTAGACACTTATAGTCATATTATTTTGATATTAGTGATTGCTTTACATAGATTTAATACATTCAAGCACACTAAATAGTACCATTTCAACTAAAACATGCTTTTACCACTATTTCCCCTAAAAGGGATTTACTCTCACTTTTCACTTTTAAAATGAATTCTTTCATAATGGTAATCGTACCACCTTAATGAGTGATTTATAAACTTTCAAAAATAAAAATGATGTTTTAGAAATCTCATCGAGATGGATTCCGATCCATGATTTTACCACTCTTAGTTACTTTGGTCAAGAGATATTCAAAACTTTTCTAAACTTTTATGATGATTTAATCCCAAATTTTACACCAACCATTGGACTTATAGACTTACACTCTTTTAGCCTTGATTCAAGTTCATGCGTTTATTATATATGTATCTTGTCTATACTGGTCGGAGTTTGAGTCATGATGATGCTTTTTATTAGAAATTTGAGATTGGGATAAGGTCAGTGTATATGAGTACTCCCAAATCCCATAGGACCCTATCCATCTATCAGTCATCATGTTAAAGAGAGAGGTCATCGTAGGTCCTACCTTTGCGAGTCATCGAGCTGTTGGAGGTGTATATACTAGGTTACTTTATGAGACTTGGATCGGTTATGATATTATGGTTTTACTTTGCATTAATTCTTATATGTGCATTACCTAAGAAAAATACGTTATTTGATTCCAATATATATCAGCCTTATGGGGGGTTGTATAGAAATAGGTTATATGTGTTGTTTGTTGTGTGTTGGTGTGCTAATTTAGCCTTTCGGGTTATGGGTCATTTTTTAGGTATTATATGTCTAGACTAGTCGGTTACGTTATTGTCATTATTTTTATGGTTAGTCCTTAGTAGGTTTATTATGGACTTGTACTAAGCTATGAGGCATGATTCTGATTCCTATCTCATACGACTATTTTACTATGGATAATTATCTCTTGTTTAGACATTTGGATTAGGGACCCTAATTATGTTACCACTAGTTTCGAATATGATTGGGAGACCTTAAATATTAGTATGACTACTTTAGGTTGTAACCTTGAATTCGTATTATTTATGTATATGTACATATATATAGCTATGTTATTGTAGTATATCCCTCTCCTCCTTCATTTATTCATGTTATATATCTATTCTGACCTTTTATGCTACTAAATATTGTTTATTTGCTCCTTATTTATATATTGGACTGTGATATACAATATAGTTCTTAGGTTCCTATGTATGTCTAAAATAGGATAGTTCATCCATATTTCCTCTCTAGTTTTATTTTGATAGCTTCCTGGATATGCGGCACTAGTTTACATTTCTTCTTACATGATATTTAAAAATTTGTATTATCTTTTGAGATCAGTCGATAGTTTTCTATTGAGTACCATATGTTTGGTACTCATACTACACTTCTGCATCTTGTAGATTATAGTACATATTCTTGCCATTATTATGTGTATCGTGCGACACAAATATAGATCAAAGATTAGGGTGAGCTCCTAGACTGTAGAGTATTACTATTCTTTCTCTTATAGATTAGAATGATCTATATGTTGTATTCAGAGATGCGTGATATCAGTATATTCATTTAAAACGTTATTTTGTATTCATATTTATATAAGAAGCTCTTGCATTGATTCCACCAGGTTTTGGGAAACTGCTATATATATATTATTCTTTATTATAATCACTCTGCTATCTTCATTCATTTCATTCTGTAGTCCCTTACTATCATGACCTGAGAAATTGGGTTATGACTAAATTACAATTGAAATAGCTGGCCAACCTTATTAAATAAATATATATTAATTATAAAGCCTTGTATCACTTGGCAGCAATTGAATTTAAATTATGAACCACTTTCTAAATTTATCACTCTGTGCATTATTTTATGTGTATTTAATTTTACATCATAAAATTTCTTCGATCATTTATTATATCTTAATCAAATAAACTATACAGTTTATGTAGTTATATGGTAGAGAAGTTAAGAAGGAATAACAGTTTGATACTTCATTCGATCCTCAAAAGAATATACATTATTTATATTATGTTATTCAAGCTCAAGTTCAACTATGAATCTTGGATTAAGGAGGGTGTTTTGTTATTCTTAGAAGTTTTGGATGCGATGGCTTTCCTAGGTCGAGTGGAATGAGTAGCTACTCCTTGTCAGTTGGAGACTATTCTTCCTCTTTGAAGTAGGCAACGTTCTACTTTTTTATTGACTTTACTCTTTGAGATTTTGTATAGTATAAATTTCATGTGGTGCTAGAGATATAGATTGACTTAAAATAATCTTAGCCTTTTTACAGTTTCTGACCTTCTCTAGGGAAATATTAGAGCAATCAAATAGCTCATACCTTAGTTTTGTATGTCTGTTGTAGTGATAGGATTGGGATTAAGATATTCATATGTTTTTTTAAAAGTTGGGATTATATTAGTCTTGCAACTAGTAATGAAGGTTATGGATTGTACTGTAGATTAGGACTAGTATGCCTCAGTTGTATGATCTACACTCATGTGCAAGTCTAAGCACTATCCATATTTACACATTATCACATTTTTTCTCTATATTTTAAGTGTGATTTGGCTTGATTTTTGCCCACTATCTTTGACTTTGATAGGGAGCTACTAGGAACTATATCAACACATAGGTTTACAAAGGAAAAAAGGATCATTTTAGACCTAATTTGAGTCTAGGAACCTTTTATATTCATAATTATTATGTCTATTCCCGGGTGTCCTGATTTAAGAATGGGTAATGTTTATAGAAATACGGATTTCGCTATGGATCCCTCTATCCATGAGCCACGTTATTAGAGGAGAGGTGCTCTCCATGGGTCCTACAATATACTTGTGGGAGTGAGTTGTGTGTACAATGCCTTTTATTTAAATATAGGTGTAGAAACTTATAATTAAAGTAGTTGACCAACCTTATTTTATAAACTTGAATTGATTATAGGACCTAGTATCACTTGGTAGTAATAGACTATAAATTTTGAACCACATCCCAAATTATTACTCTGTGAACTATTGCATCTATATGTATATTTTACTTCCTAAATTTATTTAGTCATTTATTATCTCTTTATCAATTATAACATTTATATAGTTACATTGAGGAGTAGTCAAGTAGGCTAAATAGCTAGATATTATTGTACTATTCCAAGTAAAAACATTGATTTTTTCAAATATTTCAAAAAGGGGGTTATTTCTCATTTCCATATTTAAAATATTTTTTAAATAGAAATTATACTACCCTTAAAATTGGAGGACGGTTTATAAAACTTTGTTGCACAATATACACTTTTGTATGAGTCCGAACACTAACTATATTCATACCTTATCAAAGATTTTCTCTATCATTTCTGAGGCTGATTTTGCCTGATTTCTACCAACTATTTTTCACTTTGGCATGGGTTTTGGATGGATATTATTGATGTATAACTTTTTGAATGGAAAATGTGGATAATTTTAGACCTAGTTTGAGTCTAGGGACCTTTCATGTTCATGATTATTCAAAATTCCATTTTAGAGTCCTAATTAAGGATTGGCAATGTGTACGAAATTATTAGTGCTCAATAAGTCCCCCTATCTGCAATCTACATTGCTTAAGGTAGGGTTCTCCCTAAGATTCCTGCCTTTGTAAGCGATAGGGCAGGAAGAGGTGTATACAATATGGTTTAGTGTGGAACTTATCTCATATTGCGTCACTTGGTTTTCCACCACACTCATCTATATATATGCACTATTATCGTTAGTATGATTGTTATTTTGTGCCTTTCGTGCTATAGAGACCATTTAGGTTATGTTTTATGTTTGTACTTTTCATAATTATGGAGCCTAATTGGGTTTTATCAATTGTTGTCTATCGTCTAGGCTTATCGAAGCACGGTTAGTTTACTATTTTATAATGCTGCTTAGTTTGTGAAAAATTGTTGCTATTGTGTGCTTAGGTATGTCTTCTAAACCCTATTTTAGTGTTTCCAATTCTATTGATAGATTATTTTATTGTTTCTTTGACTTTGGGTGGACATTCTAAATAGATTTCTTATTTTATTCTTCCTTAAGCTAATTCTTGTTCTGTTAGACTAGTTTCTATAGGTAAGTACTTTGATTTGAGTTTCCTAGTTTGTATATCATATCCTTTTAAATTATGTATACTTTCATCGTCGATTGTGCTTAGTAGGCCTAAGCCTACTGGTTACAATATATTTTGGTACTTTTAATAAACTTCTACATCTTTTTTTTCTAATGCAAATCCTAGTATGAGGTCTTACTGCTAACATATTTATCATGCAAAGTTATTGTAGATCAGGGATTTGGGGTTAGCTCTTGATGCTCAAACTTGGTCTTTCTCCCTGTATTTATTTATACTAGCCTTAACTTTTTTTTTAGAGATGGTTGTAAATGTATTATATTTTCTTAGTACTCTTTTTATGTTTAGTAACTTTTATACTACCTGATACTAGGTCTTTCAGTGTATTTTGTATAGTTTTCTTCTTCACCCTCTTTGCCTATCTTCTTTATAGGGCCCATTTTAGGTGTTAATATTTATAATTGTCCCATTGGCTTCATTATTTGTTTTCTCATTCTAGTTTCCCTTACTTGGTATTATGAAAAAGGAGAGTTAGTTGTACGATAAGTGAGGCTAGTGGGGGCCATCCTGACCTGAGGTTTTTGGTAATGAGAATTTGGTAGGAGGTCCTAGTAAAGTTTGATGGATCGGTATGATGAAACCAATGTCCTCTCTTAATTAGCCTATATGTCATTCTTAGGAAAATTGCATTTGTTTATTCTCCATCGTGCGTCCTTATCATTTTCAACTTCTAATTTTTCTTCGGATTTTGATTTTTCTTGAATAGATTGCTTAAAATCAATGAATGGTAAAAAGGGGACTCCTTTGCCTCTTGTAAGGACCTTAGCCTAGGGTTAGGCTGTAGAGCTATAACTAGAAATAGATCTTGAGATAGAGGATATACAAAGTTGGCCAAAAGGTTGGGGGTTTGCCAAGGATTGAGCCATATTGGTGACCATGCCAATTCTTAAACATGTCATAGTAGGGATTCTGAGCCTTCTTGAGGGCACACTACTGGCATGGGTTAGTACTTGATAGGTTGTCTAGTTTTTATCCTAATGAGGAGTTTACTGTAATTAAACATGGTTCAATGTCGGTTTTAGAGTGTGAGATTAGGTTTCTCAAGTGGGCCAGATATTCTTCCATAATTCTTCCTACAAAGCATAAGTAAGTTCAGAGGATGCTCATAAGATCGATTCAAATACTCGTTTTGGCCTCAAAGCCTTTAGTAGCAGTTAGATCTATATTCTTTTAGGGTGTAATCGCATGAGGTCTATAAAGTGGGTAGATCTTAAGACTCATAGAGATGACTGATGAGGCCCTGCCTTTAGTATAGTTTTAGTAGTATAATCTAGAGTTAGGGATTCATCTTGTAGAGCTTATAGTCACCCTCAACTTAAAATTCTTGTATAGAAAGTGCCATAAAACATAGATGAGGATCAAACATGTTATTATTATTATAATGATCTGATTTATTGTTAGATGTTTTAAGGTTTTTATTTAGGGTCTTATGGCAGTAAGTCTCAGTTTAGGGTAAGCTAATAATCTTTAGTAGTTTCAGGGTTCTATAGCTTGTTATGAATATGGGGAGAGGGTCATTTTATCTTACACACAACATATTTTAACATTGAATTGAAGAGTATCACTTCATCACCATCACAAAATTCTCTTTTTATGATTTTAGCATCGTGTCAATTCTTCATTTTCTTTTTGTATAACACCAAAAACTCATATGACTTGAGTCAGAACTCATCTGTTTGCTCCACCCTTATCTTGGAGGCATCCTCCCACCTCATTATCAACTTGCATAGGGACTACAATTCTTTATGCTCTAATTTTATAGCAAGATTTCATGCCTTCCACACCAATTAATAGGGGAAAATATTGATTCGAGTCTTAAAAGCCATCCTATATCCTTAAAGAGAATCATCAAGTTGTCTTACATGGGCATCCAATATCTATAGTTTTCTCTAAGATTGATTTAATATCTCAATTCAAAACCTAAACTTGGCCAATAGTATGGGGATGATACGCAATAGACACCTTATGCCTTACCCCGTACTTATCAAGAAACATACTAAACACTCTATTACAAAAGTGTCATCGACCACCATTAATGATCGCTCATAGAATTCCAAACCTTGAAAAGATATACTTATTTGAAAAGAATGTCACACTCTTGATTTTATTGTTTGGTCGAGAAATTGCCTCCACTTATTCTTACACATAATCGAGGCCACGATAAGATATTTGTTCCAAAATGAACTCATGAAGGAACCCAAGAATTTAATGCCTTATACATCGAGAAACTCAACCTAGAGTTTATGTTTTCAGGACATCTCATGCCTCCTTGAAATACACCCTTGCATTTTATATTGAGGACACGTTTTGACTAATTTGAGAGCACTATGGAATGTTGACCAATAGTATTCACTTTGAAGAACCTTTTCTACTGTTCTAATATCACTATGATGTCCACCAAATTGATATGATCATCAATCCTCAAGAGTGGCCCACAATTCTTACTCCATAACACGCCACCAAATCTTTCTTTTTGTATACTCTCTAATATGTATTATATATTCCCAAAGTATTTATTTGAATCAAATAGGAACCTCTAATTTTAATAATGGGTGACATCATCAAGGAGTAAACCACTTATAACATAATTAGCATAGCCCACATACAAAGGCTCCATATTTCCCAAAAGTGACATGACTAGTTAATTAGGGAAGGCTTCTTCAATTTTGGTCACACCCATCTTCTCATGATTGGATTCAAAGTGAGAAAAATGGTTAGATACTTTATTTTCACAACCCTTTTGATCCTTAAACTCGAAATCAAACTTTTGGAGAAGCAATATCAATATAATCAACTAAAGTTTCACTTCATTCTTCATTATTAAAGACATAAGAGTAGTGTGGTTTATGTGCGCAATGACTTTCGTACCTAATAAACTGACCCAAAACTTTTCAAAAGAATATACGACTACTAGCAACTCTTGTTTTATAACCATATCATTACGTTGGGCACCATTAAATGATTTGATAGCATAGAAGATAAGGTAAAATAACATATCTTTTCTTTGCCCAACACTATACCTAATACCACTTACATCCAACATTACTTAAAAAAGATTTGTCCAATCTAGAGACTGATGATAGGATCCAACAGAAATAGCTCCTTTAGATAGTTAAAAGCTCTCAAACAATCATCATCAAATTCAAACTTCATTTTCTTTTTAAGAAGTTTGCACAAGGGGTAAGCATTTATAGAAAAATCTTTCACGAAACATCTATAGAAACTGCCATGACCAAGAAAAATTCTAACACCTCTTAGGTAATTTAGCAATCACTTCTACCTTTTCTTGATTAATTTGGATGCCATTACAAAATATCTTATGGCCAAGCTTGATACCCTCTTTGATGATAAAATGACACTTTTCCTAATTTAAAATATGATTTGTCACCGCATGTAGCTTAAGGACCTTACTCAAATGTTTGAGGAATGATTTGAATGAATCACCAACCATGGAAAAATCATCCATGAATACTTATACGATATTCACTACCATATATGATAATATACACAATATACACCATTAAAAGATAGTAGGTGCTTGTATATCCCAAAGGGCATGAGTTTGAAGATAAAAGTCTCATAGGGACATGTCAATATGGTTTTATCTTGATTTTAAAGAACAATATAAATTTAATTATAATCTTAAGATCTATTAAGCAAAAAAACCCACCCAAACCCCACCAATCAATTTAGCAATTTGGTGCATGAACAACATAAGAAAGTGATTATTTTTTGTCCAATGATTCATTTTTCCATACATATCTTCCAAATCATGACTGGAAGGATGGATTCAAGATCTATGATACCCCAAATTTTCAAACTCCAGACATCTTAAAAGATAGGCCACAGTGTTAGATTTCCAATGCTTCAAGTCTCCCTTAATCCAACGGCAATGCAAAAGTTATGGAAAATTTCCTTAAAGTCAAAGCATACACTGCTATGACTATGTCTCAGGTGATGATTCATAACCAATCATGAATAGTAGTCACTAGTGAATTAGAGTCACTCCAGTGAAGGACCTTCAACTACAGCCAATGACCGTGACTCTTATGTCCCGTGATCAGTGGCTACGAGTCATATTAAGGGGCTTGTAGTCTCAACAATGAGCTACCAAAGACCCCCTCCAATGGTTATGAGTCGATCATAAAACTCTTAATGAGGAATTATGAGTCATATAGTGGACTAGTAGCTTGATTAATAAGAAATATATGAACCAAGCTTCAACTATGATTCCACTCAATGAATTATAGCCCAAGATACTTAAGGTCCCAAACTTAGAGTGCCATCCTATGACTCAGACTATGACTCATAATCAATCGTGATGAGTCATAAGAAAAGTCGTGATGACTGGGAACCCAATTTCCTACATGTTGTTGTCGGTATTTTTTATTTTTTTCTCACTAATTTTAAAGCCTAACGCATATTGTTTAGGCTTCCTATTGGGGGCATAAAAGACCCAAAACCCCCCAATTCCATACTTAATTGTAATTTAACTCAGAGAATGCAAAAGTGAATGGTTTCCTTTTTTTTCAAGAGCAAATTTGGGTTTCTCAAGAACATAACCAATTGTAAGAATCTCACTAAATCATTCACTTTAGGTATGTGGATATTCATCTGTGAGTCCTTTTAACCCGTTAAGTCCCAAGAACTCTCTAACCTTTAAGTGTAAAACTCTTTTCTCTTTTATGTAGTTCTAAGTTAACCATAAAGTCTATGAATCTCCTCTTAATGGTCTTGATTTTGAACCATAAAAATATATTCCCTTATAATAATTATGTTCCCTTATGTTTGATAATGTAAATGTCTACATCATGATTAATTATTGAAATCATGGGTGTTATATATGATTTTTCCCATACCATGGATTTTTTAATATTTGCCAAGATGAGTTTACATTAGGCAGTGCTAGTGGATTAGGAATACCCAATAATTAGATATTCATGAATATTTTAGATTTTCAAGCGGTACGTCATTCAGCATGATTTCATCATTATTTTCAGATTATGTTATTCATGTTGAGCATTCATAATTTGGATTTAGTGTTAGTTTATTTGGGAGTAACACTTAGCACCAACTAAACCTAAGGATAATGGCTCACCCACTTATTGATACTGAGACCTTTAGTAGAAGCCCCTAAGTTCTAAAATTATGTAGCCATCCACTTGACTACTAAAACTCTCTTACTACTAAAACTCTCTTAGGGGTCACCCACTAGTTGCAGATTGATACCTAAGTCCTTTGGGACACCAGTATAGTAGATCCACACAACCAGTATTGTTAGTCATGGGAAGGCATAGACACCCTTAAAACTGGGGTTACAGGTTGAAAACGATTAGCTCAGATTGGGGCATGTCGATTAAATATTATCTCTCACAGTTTTAGTTCAACATTTATGATAGCTTTGGTTTGTAAAACCAAGTGTCCATATATTATTTATTCAATTATTCAGAGTTTTAGTACATGTTTATACTTGGTCTTGCACTCATTTTACATGTTCATGCATTCTTGTTCAGAACCTATATGTATTTGAGTTAGTACCTATCTAATAGACCAATACATTTAAAGTACTGATTGTATACTCTCTTTTGTGTTATGTTGTTTTATAGCATAGGTTCAAATACTTAGTTCCCCAATCATACTTAGATAGTTCATGTGCCACTCAGCTGCTGCATTGGTGAGTCCTCATCAATCAAGGACTAATTATATCAGTTATCATGCTTTCCATTATTTTAGTTCTTGTTTATTTCAGTAGTCAGAGTTAGTTGGGGATCTTTCCCAACAAATCATCATACTTAGAGGCTTTTAGATAGTCAGACTATTAGTTATGTATTTACTGACGTGTTTCAGACTCCATTGATATTGACTTGACTATTTAAACCTTTATTAAATAACTAGTGCACAGTATTTTGTTATCTCCCATTAGTATTTTGAGCTTGAGCAAGATCATGGGTTAGTTTGGGGTCACCTGTGGCCTTAAGCACCATGTTATGACTAGGGGTATTCCTGGTTTATGAAAAAATTAGTATCAGAGGACAAGGTTTAAAGTATGCTAAGGTTTCTGGAAGATACATCAAGTAGAGTCTTGCTCATGGGTGTGAAGAGTGCACACTTATGGGCAAGAGGCGATAAGGCATTTTAGAAAATATTCCATTTTTCAGTATTCATGTCGTGCGATGGGGCATGAGAACCATTACACTTTTCATACTAACTTATTCTCTACAATTTATAGAAAAAACCTTCCGAAAGGATAATGGAAAGAGAAATAGGGACCAACCTACACTACCTATTCTCAAAGACCCTCTAAATGAGCAAGTCTCTCATGCTGAATTTAGGGTTGCCTTCACTGTACTTGACCAATCTATGGCCGCCCAAAATAAAATAGCAAGCCATTGCCCCAGACAACACTATGGTGAGAATTGCAGTAGCCCTAATTGGTATTTCACTTGGATATATCCTCTAACATTCTTTGTACCTAAGTCTGATGAGGATCCATATGAGTGTTCGGATAGTTTCCAGAAGGTGACTAATATCCTGGTTGTCATTTCCAATGAAAGTGCTAACTTAGATGCTTACCATTAGCCAAGGGTAGCTCATACTTGGGTTAAGCCATAGAAGAAGGATAGAGGTTTCGATGTAGGGCCTGTAGAGTGGGATGCGTTTTTTACTGCTTTCTTCAATAAGTTTTTCCCACTCTAATTGAGGGAGGCAAAGGTGTAGGATTTTATAAATCTAAAGCAAGATAACATGATTGTGAAGGAGTATTCACTTATGTTTACCCAATTAGCGATGTATGCATCGACTATGGTGGCTGATTCTAAGTCTTTAATAAGTAAGTTTATGTCTGGTGTGTTAGATAATATAGTCTAAGAGTATAGGATAGTTATGCTGCCTTGGATGATAACCTTTATAGATTGATGGTCTATGCTCGACAAATTGAGGAGGAGAATATCAAGGAAAAGAAAAGAGAGAATAAGAGGGAAAAAACTAGTAGCTTAACTTTTCTCAACAAAGGTCAGATGGTGGGAATTGTTCTCAGCTCTACCCAAAAATCTTAAGCCCTTGCCCCATCCTCTACTATTGATCCAGTTCATATGTTTGGACAAGACCATTGGGATAGATCACCAGGCTCTAAGCCCCAAGATAGTGTTAATAGTGGCAAGACCAATCCAATTTGTTGGAGATATAGTAAGAACCGTAAGGGTGAGTCTGTATGTGGTAGTGACACATGATTTTTCTATGGAATGTTAGGCCTCAGGGTCAAGGATTTCTTAGTTGTTTTCTAGAGAGGTAAGTCTTTTCGTTAATATGGTCTGACTAATTTCTCTTCAACTACAGCAGATCTCCTAATTCAGCAAGACACCATCTTCATTGCCACTAGTGGGCAATGTCAGAATCGACTATAAGCTTTTCACACTTAATAGTATTAGGAAGGTTCTCCTGATGTGGTTACTGGTATGTTACAAGTATTTAAACTTTATGTTTATGCATTATTAGACCTTGGAGCTTCACTTTCCTTTGTAACTCCTTATGTTGCAGTAGACTTTGGCGTCAGTCTTGAAATATTAGCAGAAACTATCTTGGTGTCTACACTAGTAGGTAGTTCTATTTTGTGAAGTAGGTATACAAAAATTATCTAGTCATAGTATCTTAAATAGTCAGCTCAGTAGATCTTATAGAATTATCGATGAGGGATTTTGTTGTCATTCTTGGCATGCACTGGCTCCACTCTTGCTATGCTTTAGTTGATTGTAGAATTAGAGTCATCTAGTTCTAGTTTCCTAATAAAGCAATCATAGAATAGAGAGGTAGTACCTCAGCTCCTATAGGTTGATTTATCTCTCACCTTAAGGCAAGGAAGATAATCTCTCAAGGTTGTATCTATCATTTCGTGTGAGTCAAGAACTCAAGTTCCAAAATGTCGAGTCTTGAATCTATTCCAGTAGTAAATGAGTTCATAGAAATATTCCCTGAATATCTTCATGGAGCTCCTCCCGAGAGGGAAATTGACTTTAAAATAGATATCCTTCTAGATGCACAACATATTTTAGTTCTACCTTAAAGAATGTATCCATCTGAACTTAAGGAATTTAAAGAACAATTGAAAGATCTCCTAGATAAGGGCTTTATTAGGAGTATGTTTCCCCATGGGGTGCTCCAAATATCTTCCTACGGAAGAAAGACGGTTCTCTCTGAATATGCATCGACTACGATCAGTTGAACAAATTCACAACCAAAAATAAGAGTCCCCTCTCTAAGAATGATGACTTATTCAACCAACTTCAGGGAGCAAATTATTTCTATAAGATAGACCTCACATCCGGCTACTAACAGCTTAGAGTTAGAGAATGTGATAGTTTGAAGACAACCTTTAGAACTTGACATGGTCAGTTCGAATTTGTAGTTAAGTCTTTTTGTTATGCCCCACATCACCCTTGTGTTAGGTCATGGTAATATGCTCTTAGAGTTAAATAACTAGAATAGTATCAATGAGACTTAGTCTCATTTTTTTTTACTTCCAAAGTAAGTAAAGTTTAAACCATATATAATTTCCCTGTTTTTGACTTTTTATCATGTGGAAAATTGAATGAGTTTTCCATCGATATAAGAGTCATCAAAATCTAATGCATAGGCAAGAAGGTATGGATTGTTTAAGTCCTAGCCATAAAACACCATCATTTTAGTGCTTGGCATTTCGCGAAGGGGGTCTACTTAGCAATTGTCAAATTTTAGTAGCTTAGCACAATTGTGGTGTGTCGCGGTGAAGTTTCAGGTTCCAAAAAGTGGGAGAACGTGATGGCTATGCATTGCGGTGACCTTAAGAATCCCATTCGTCAAATACAAGTGAGCCACCGCGATTGTGGCACATCGCAGTGGCCTATAAAATTTAGCTCCCAGTTAAATTTTATTCTATCTCATTAAGGACATATTAGGTATTTTTCACCCTCTTGTCAGCTTAAACACAGGATTACACTCCTAAGTGACCACATTATTCATATTTTTATCAAAAATTCACAAGAACACTCTCTAGTGTTTCAAACTAAAAACTCAAATAACTCAAGATTTAACCGTGGCTTTTAAGATTGATTGAAGATTCACAATCTCCAAACTGTAGGCTTCAAGAATCATCCATTATTTTCTATATTGAGGTACGTGGGGTTTTCCTAAAAATCTCATAGGAATAGAAATCATGATTTTTAATAAAAGGGTTTTATATTTATGATTTATAATCATATTTTAGAAGTCTCAATGACATTGTTTTTATTTTTAGGCCTTTCCCTAAATTGATTTGAAATTATATATATATATATATGTATACATTTAAGGATGAATATTCAATTGAGAGAATGAATATATAATGAATCCCTCTCTTGATATGATTTTTCCCATTATTTGTATGATATGGATTGTTTTAAGAAGCATGAAATAAAAGGTCTTGAATTATACTATGATTAGAACTTGATTGTGGAATCAAAAGACAGGGTTGTGCATGTTGATAAATATTGAATATACATATAATGAAAGAGTGCATGGTTTTGCCAAAAGTACATGATCACCATATTTTTGAAGAATTCTTACAAAATTTTGACTTATGTTTTGTAACATGAAATCTCTTATATTATTTAAATGTTTGGGTGGTCTGAATTTAGTTTTGATGAAAGAATCATGCATAATACATTATGGCTCAGAAAAAGGATATGCAAGTCTTGGTGTGACAACAACAACTCAGATAATGCTATGTTAATTCAGAACATAATAGAATGCATCTTTGAAATCAGATTTTCAGATTTTGAAACTAGAATGGTGCATGTTTTATAATAGGCTAAAATTGGGCATAAAGAGAGATTAGGTGGTTTCCTGAAGAGGGAACGAGCTCAGACAACTGATTGCCCAAAACTGTGATTTATCGATCTAGGTATATTATTATACGCTGGCCTAGTGCCATGTGGCATAAAAGACTCAGAAACTTCAACCCTTGTGGCACACTTGGGTTGGGGGTTTCCTTGCCGAGTCAATGGTGGATTCCATATAGCCAGTGGAATATCAGACTTGTAGAGGAGTGCCATCTAACTCAGAAGTAATACAAATATTAGAGGCTTCATTGACAGAAAAATTTTATGACTATCAAAGATGCCCATGAGTTTTCGAATTTATATCATATGTGATGTTTTATGACTAGCTCTAAACAATTTTATTTATACTAAAAGATTTATTTTGGATTTCTCTACATACCAGTACATCTGTATTGAACCCCCGCCCCCCCCATACACACACACCTTTCAGGTTCTGAGGCATAGTCTAGGGGTCTTGATAAGCAGTAGATTTCTTCAAATAGAAGTGCAGGGTCTAGTCTATGAGCCTTTTACATTTCAGAAGGCCTAGTTATTTTCAAACATTTTTATCAGTTATAGTTTTGGTCTACTGGGGGCCTTGTCCCAGTTTTCAGTATAGTTTTGAGATGTAGTTGAGATTTCGTAGACTGAACCAGATCTTATTCTGATATTTTAAATTGTAGCTTTCGTTCTTATTTCTTGAATCTTAGAGTTAATGACTATGTTTCCGTATTATATTGTATTTCCACATCTTCTCATATTATATAAATGTTATGCATGGCTACCAGATAGAGTAGGACGTCTGGGATTTCAGGGTTTGGGATGTCCATCAGGGCCAGACCCTAGTTCAAGTCCTAACAAACTTGGTATCAAAGCATGGTTCATGGTCCCAAGGTGTCATCAAAATCTCGTCGGGTAGAATCTTATTTATGGTTATATAGCATGCCATACTTATGAGTAGGAGGCTACTAGGAATATAGGAATGTTTCTTTTCTTTGTGGTTTTATTCATGCTTCAGAGTCTAAATTGTTCCCTATTCAATGATCTCTTGCATTTTAGAAAAACAATCATGCCTCTCCGTCGTACTATCGACCAAAATGCACAGACAGATGAGGTCCATTCTTCTTATGGGATGAGGACCCAAAATAAAGCCCTATCTATGGAGATTAATGCTACTTTAGGAGTCCTACCTACTCGGACCAGCCAACCCAGGTAACACAGAGCTCCTCGAACGGGGACTAACCGCACTCAGCCTTGTGAGAGAGAGGTATCTAATGAAGAATTCAGATAGTCTATTCATATGCTTGCATAGTTGGTAGCCATGCAGACTCAACGGTTGGAAGATATTAGGTCTGTATCGGTCATATCAAGGCTACTAGGGTGGGTCAGTTCATGAGAATGAACCCACCCAAGTTTTTTGGCACCAAGGTAAAGGAGGATCCATATGAGTTTGTGGATGAGATGGAGAAGATCTTCAAGGTTACGCATTCAGACGAGGTAGAAGTGGTGGAATTAGCAGTTACCAACTTAAAGAAGTTGCGAACCAGTGGTATAATAAGTGAGTAGATTCTAAGGGTGACACTGCAGAGCCCACAATATGGGGCGAGTTCGTGAAAGCCTTCCTTGATCGGTTCTTTTCCCTTGAGTTGAGAGAGTCCATAGCTAAGGATTTTATGAATCTTAAGCAAGGAAAAATTAATGTCAAGGAGTACTGTCTGACGTTCAACCAACTGGCTCATTATGCTCTGGAGATGGCTGGTAATATGAGATATTGAATAAGGAAATTTTAATCGGGCCTATCGAATTACTTAGTGATTGAATGTAAGGAGGCTATGCTGAACAGGGACATAGACTTCTCTAGGCTGACAGTGCATACTCAATAGGTAGAGGAGTAGAAGAAGAGAATTGCTGAATCTAAGGAGAAGGATAGACAGGCAAAGAGAGCAAGAATAGTGGATCAGAACCATAGTCAGCCATAGAGTAATAATTGGGGAAATAACTTATAGAAGAAGTAGAATTGGGGTAATGCTCAATCCGCAGCTAGCGCCCCAGCGCCCAGACATCTAGTAGACCGATGACCTGAGAGTTTTCAAACTAATCATAGATCTAGAGCTTACGATACACAATCATAGGGCAGTGTAACTCAGCAGCATCATACGTTTCTGCGGTGTGAGACCTACGGTAGGCATCATCCAGGGAGGTGTCAGATGGGTTCACTGGTATGCTATTCATGTGGTCATTCGGATCACTTTCAGAGAGATTATCTTTCGGCTAGAAAGAGTGTTGGTGGTGTTAAATCTCAGGAAAATTCTTCCGCGCCACTACCGCCCCAAAAGGGTGCCACCTCAACTACCAGGAATGGTCGCAATCATTTGTATACATTGTCCAACTGCCAGGAGATGGAATCCTTACAAGACATAGTCACCAGTATGTCACAAATATTTTCCCGTGATTCTTATGTATTACTTGATCTTGGGCCAACCTTATCCTATGTGACCCCTTATGTCGTTGTTAGTTTTTGAGCTTGATGAAATTTTAGAACCTTTCATGATTTGCATTCTAGTGGGTGATTTTGTTTTTGATAGGAGAGTGTATAGAAATTATGTGGTGAATTTTTGTTGCTGGGATACCGTGGCAGACCTCATAGTCCTAGATATGATTGATTTTGATGCTATCCTAGGGATGGACTAGCTTCATTTGTGCTATGCCATATTAAATTGTAGAACCTGAAGAGTCATTTTATTTTTCGAAAGAACCAGTGATAGAAAGGGATGGGAATTCTTTAGCGCCTAGAGGGAATTTTATATCTTATCTCATAGCCCATAAAATTATCTCCAAAAGTTGTTTGTATCATCTTATTTTGGTTAAAAATTCCAATGTAAAAAGTCTTCCTCTCTAGTCAATCCCTGTGTAGATGAGTTTCTAGATGTTTTTCAAGATGATTTCCCAGGAATACCACCTAATAGGGAGATAGATTTTTGTATTGATTTATTGCCAGACACCGATCCCATTTCTATTCTGCCACATAAATGGCTCCTGCAGAACTAAAAGAGTTGAAAGAACAGCTAGTAGACCTTCTAGAAAAAAGTTTTATGCATCCAAGTATTTCTCCCTGGGGTGCACCTATAATCTTCGAGCGAAAGAAAGATTATTCCCTACGTATGTGCATAGATTACCGCCAGCTAAATAAGGTCACTAATTAAAATAAATATCTTCTTCCTAGGATTGATGATCTTTTTGACCAACTTCAGGGTGCTAAATATTTTTCAAAGATAGACCTTCGTTTGAGATACCATCAGTTGAAATTTAGAGAGTTAGACATTCCCAAAATAGCTTTCTGAACCAAATACAGTCATTACGAATTCCTAGTCATGTCCTTTGGGTTGACTAACGCCCCTCCAGTATTCATGGATCTTATGAACGGGGTGTTCCATCAGTTTCTAGATCTGTTAGTTATACTTTTCATTAATGATATTATGATTTATTCCAAGAGTGGGAGGACCATTCCATTCCCCTCTGAATCATTCTTCAGACTCTCAAAGAGCATAAGTTGTATGTAAAATTTTCCAAGTGCGAATTCTGGCTTAATGTTATTGCTTTCTTGAGGCATATCTTCTCTAGTGATAGGATTAAGGTTGATCCCCAAAAGATTGAGGCAGTGAGAAAATGGCCTAGACCCATGAATCCAACCGATATTCGGAGCTTCTTGGGTTTGGCAGGGTATTACAAATGATTTGTAGAGAGTTTTTTTTCATAGCTACACCGCTTACTAAGTTGACTTAGTAAAAGGTGAAGTTTGTGTGGTCTGGTTCCTGTGAGAATAGCTTTGAGAAGTTAAAAGGTAAGTTGACAACTTCTCCTATTTTGACTCATTCGAAAGGCACAAAAGGGTTTGTTATGTGCTGTGATGCGTCCCATGTGGGACTTGGGTGTGTACTTATGTATCACGGTAGGGTGGTGGCCTATGAATATAGGCAGTTGAAGGTGCATGAGTGAAATTAGCATACCCAGGACTTAGATTTAGCAGCTGTGGTGTTTGCACTTAAAATTTGGCGGCATTATCTCAATGGGGTACATGTTGATATATTTACTAACCACAAGAGCTTATAGTATGTTTTCTCTTAGAAAAAATTAAACCTTACGCATAGACGATGCTTGGAGCTTTTAAAGGATTATGACATGAGCCTGCACTACCATCCGGGTAAGGAAAATATGGTAGCCGACACCCTTAGCAGATTGTCTATAGGAAGTCTTTCTCATGTTGAAAAGGGAAAGAGGGATATGGTGAAGGATATTCACCGACTTTCAAATCTAGGAGTACAACTCTTGGATTTCAAAGATGGGGAGCAGTTGTTCATGAGGTAGATAAATCTTTCCTTTGTACAGAAGTTAAAAAGAAGCAGGTTGAAGATCTTATCTAAATGCAGATCAAGAAAGATGTGGGTCAGCAAGAGGTAATGTCTTTTAAAATCGTTGGTGATGGTATTTTGAGTTATCAGGGTCGACTATGCGTGCCAGATGTAGATGGGTTATGAAATAAAATCCTTGACGAAGCTCACACCTTGAGGTATGTTGTTCACCCAGTATCTAATAAGATGTACCATGATCTAAAGACCTTATATTGGTGAAATAATATGAAGTGTGATGTGGATAATTATGTTTCCAAGTGGTTGAACTGCTAACAAGTTAAAGTAGAACATATGAGGCCAGGTGGTACATCCCAAGAGATAGCTTTGCCTTTGTGAAAGTGGGAGATGATCAATATGGACTTTATTATGGGATTTCTAAGGTCCCAAAACCAGTTTGATTCTATTTGGGTGATTATTGACAAGCTGACAAAGTCAGCACATTTTCTGCCTATGAGGACCAACTATTCAAGAGATGATTATGCCAAGATTTATATAGATGAATTAGTTCCCTCGCATGGAGCACCTGTATCCATTATATCTGACCGAGGTACACAATTCTCTTCTCAATTTTGGTGATCTTTTCAATGGGGTTTAGGTACCCAAGTGAATCTGAGTACTACATTCCACACTAAGACTGATGAGCAAGCTGAGTGCACCATTCAGACCCTTGAGGATATGTTGAGGGCTAGCGTTATTGACTTCAAAGGTTGTTAGGTAGATCACTTTCCATTAATAGAGTTCGTATATAACAATAGTTATGATGCCAATATTATGATGTCTCCTTTCGAGGCACGGTATGGGAGAAGATGTAAGTCGCCATTGGGGTGGTATGAAGTTGGTGAGATGCAGTTGTTTGGGCCTGATCTTGTTTACTAGGCACTGGAGTACGTAAAGATTAATAGAGAACGACTTAAGATAGCCTAGAGTAGATAGAAATCCAATGTCGATGTTAGAAAGAGGGAGCTAGAATTTGAAGTTTGTTATTGGGTATTTCTAAAATTCTTCCCATGAAGGGAGTTATGTGATTTGGGAAGAAAAGTAAGCTAAGTTTTCGCTATATAGGACCATACCAGATTTTGAGAAGGATAGGTGCAGTTGCGCATAAGTTAGAGTTGCCTATAGACCAGGGTTCTTTTCATCCGGTATTTCACATATCCATGCTTAAGAAATGTACTACAGACCATTTCCTGGTGTTTTCTGTAGAGGAGATCAAGATGACAGACTCATTAACATATGAAGAGGAACCTATTGCAATATTAGATCGCCAAGTTCGGCAGTTGAGGAGAAAAGAGATAGTGTCGGTTAAGATGGTGTGGAGAAATCAAAAAGTTAAAGAAGAAACTTGGGAATCAGAAGAGGACATGAGAGCAAAATACCCAAACCTGTTTGATCCGGTGAATAACAAAATGAAAGGTACAATCCTTTCTTTATTCTTTTATGGTCTTAGTATACTCTAAATCATGCTTATCTGTGTTCCGCATCATCATTCAGGGAGGAAGGATCCCAAGGGGGGATAATTTAATGCCCTGCATCGTCCATGCATTAACTCGTGGTAGTATTCTCTTAGAGTTAAATAACAAGAATAGTGCCAAAGAGACTTAGTCTAATTTTTTTAATTTCAAAGTAACTAAAGTTTAAACCATATATAATTTCCCTAATTTTGACTTTTTATCATGTGGGAAATTGAATGAGGTTTTCGTTGATATAAGATTTGCCCAAATTTGGTACTCGAGCAAGGAGTTATGGCTAGTTTAAGTGCTAGTCTTAAAACATCGTCATTTTGGTGCTTGGCGCATCGCGGAGGAGGTCTACTTAGCAATTGTCAAATTCTAGTAGCTTAGCGCGGTTGTGGTACTTTGCAATGAAGTTTCAGGTTCCAACCAGTGGGACAATGTGATGGCTCCGTGTCGCGGTGGTGTTAAGAATCTCATTCGTCAAATTCCAGTGAACAACCGCGATTGTGGTGCATCGAGGTGGCCAATAAAATTGGGCTCCTAGTTATACTTTATTCCGTCTTGTTAAGGGCATATTAGGTATTTTTCCATCCCCTTATAAGCATAACCATGGGATTGCACTCCCAAGTAATCACATTATTCATATTTTCATAAAAAAATCACTAGAACACTCTCTAGGGTTTCAAACTAAAATCCCAAATAACTCAAGATTTAACCGTGGCTTTTCAAGATTGATTGAAGATTTGTAATCCCCAAAACTGTAAGCTTCAAGAATCATCCATTATTTTCTGTATTGAGGTACGTGAGGTTTTCCTAAAAATCTCATGGGCATAGAAGTCATGATTTTTAAGAAAAGGGTTTTAGATTTATGATTTATAATCATGTTTTAGAAGTCTCAATGATATTTTTTTAGTCTTTTGGCCTTTCCCAAAATTGATTTGAAATTCTTTATATATGTATGTATGTGTTTAAGGATGAATAATCAAATGAGAGCATGAATTATATTGAATCCCTCTCTTGATATGATTTTTTCCATTATTTGTATGATATGGATTGTTTTGAAAAGCATGATATGAAAGGTCTTGAATTATACTATGATTTTAACATGATTGTGGAATAAAAAATAGGGTTGTGCATGTTGATAAATGTTGAATATATATATATATAATAAAAGAGTGCATGGTTTTTCCAAACGTACATGACCACCATATGTTTGATGAATTATTACATAGTTTTGATTTATGTTTTGGAACATGAAATCTCTTTTACTAGTTGCATGCTTGGATGGTCTGAATTAAGTTATGATGAAAGAATCATGCATAATGCATTATGGATTAGAAAAAGGGCTTGAATCTCTTGGTGTGATGACACCAACTTAGATAATGCCATATAAATTCATAACAGAATAGAATGCATGTTTGAAATCTGATTTTCAAATTTTGAAACTAGAATGGTGCATATTTAAAAACAGACTAAAATTGGGCTTAAAGAGAGATTAGTTGGTTCCCCGAAGAAGGCACGAGTTCAGACAACTCATTTCCCAACACTGTGATTTTCCGATCCAGGCAAAATATTATACGTTGTCCTAGTTCCCTGTGGCGTATTAGACTTACACACTCCAACCCTTGTGGCACACTTGGGTTAGGGGCTTCCCCGCTGAGTCAATGGTGGATTCCATATAACCCGTAGAATATCAGACTTGTAGGGGAGTTCCACCTAACTCAGAAGTAATACAAAGATAAGAGGCAGCATTTATAGAAAATTTTTATGATTATCAAACATGCCTATGTATTTTGGAATTTATATCGTACGCGATGTTTTATGACTAGTTCTCAAATA
The DNA here is from genome assembly GCF_002878395.1 of Capsicum annuum. Lineage (NCBI taxonomy): Eukaryota > Viridiplantae > Streptophyta > Magnoliopsida > Solanales > Solanaceae > Capsicum > Capsicum annuum. Next base: position 92,719,703 of record NC_061117.1, on the reverse strand, counting down.
TTTTATTTATATTAAAAGCTTTATTTTGGATTGCTCTGCATACCAGTACATCTGTATTGACCCCCCTACCTTCTTGGTTCTAAGGTACAGTCTAGGGGTCTTGATAAGTAGTAGATTTCTTCAAAAAGAAGTGCAGGGTCTAGTTGATGATCTTTCTACATTTTAGAAGGCCTAGTTATTTTCATATATTTATTATCATTTATGGTTTTGGTCTACTGTGGGCCTTGTTCCAGTTTCTAGAATAGTTTTGAGATGTAGTAGAGATTTTACAGACTGAGTCAGATCGTATTCAAATGTCTCGAATTGCATCTTTCGTTCTTATGTCTTGAATCTCAAAGTTAATAACCATGTTTTCATATCAAATTATATTTTTGCAATCTTTATTATTATATAAATTTTGTGCATGGCTACCAGATAGAGTAGGACGTTCGGTCCTTCAGGGTTCGGGATGTCCGTCATGGTCAGGCCCTAGTTCGGGTCATGATAAATTTGTTATCAGAGCACGGTTCATGGTCACAGGGTGTTTGTGAAATTACGTTTGGTAGAATCTTATTTATGGGTGTTTAGCAGGCCACACTTATGAGCAGGAGGATACTTGGTGTTTAGGAATATTTCTTTTCATTTTGGTTTAGTTCATTCTTCAGAGTCTAAATTGTCCCCTAATCAATGATCTCTTGCCTTTTAGAAAAACAATAATGCTTTCCCATTGTACTATAGATCAGAATGCACAATTAGATAAGGTTCGTCCAACTCATGGGATGAGGACCCAAAACCGAGCCCTGACAATGGAGATTGATGCTTCTCCGAGAGTCCCACCTACTTGGACCAGCCGACCTAGGGAACCCAGAGCTCCTCGGATGGGAACAAATCGTACTCGGACTTGCGAGAGAGAGGTATCTAATACAAAATTTAGATAGTCTATTCACATGCTTACATAGTTGGTATTCATACAGACTCAACGGTTGGAAGATGTTAGGTCTGCATCAGTCATATCTGAGGCTACTAGGGTAGGTCAGTTCATGAGAGTAAAGCCACCCAAGTTTTTTGGCACCAAGGTAGAGGAGGATCCATAGGAGTTTGTGGATAAGATGGAGAAGATCTTTAAGGTGATGTATGTGGACGAGTTAGAAGGGGTGGAATTAGTAGCTTAACAACTTAAAGAAGTTGTAAACTAGTGGTATAATGAGTGGGAGGATTCTAAGGGTGAGAGTGTTAAGCCCACGTTGTGGGGAAAGTTCGTGGAAGCCTTTCTTAATTAGTTCTTTCTTCTTGAGTTGAGAGAGGCTAGAGCTGAGGAGTTTATGAACCATAAGCAAGGAAAAATTAGTGTCAAGGAGTACACTCTGAAGTTCAATCAAGTGGCTCGTTATGCTCTGGAGATGGTCGTTAATATGAGAGCCCGAATGAGGAAATTTGCATCTGGCCTATCGGATGACTTAGTGCTTTAATGAAAGGAGGCTATGCTAAACAGGGACATGAACTTCTCTAGGCTGTCGGTGTATATGCAGTAGGTGGAGGAGCAGAAGAAGAGAATCACTAAATAAAAGGAGAAGGACAGACAGGCAAAGAGAGCCAGAACAGCCGATCAGGACCGCAGGTAGCCATAGAGTGGTAATTAGTGAAATAAATGGTAGAAGAAGAAGAAATGGGGTAATGCTCAGTCCGCAGCTAGTGCTCCGACCCCCAGTAGACCGATGACCTTAGAGTTTCCAAACTAATCATGGATCCAGAGCTCAGGATACCCTGTTACAGGGCTGTGTAGCTCAGCAGCATTGTATATTTCAGTGGTTTGAGTCCTGCGGTAGGTATCATCTAGGAAGGTGTTAGCTAGGTTTGCTGGTATCCTATTCCTATGGTCAGTCGGGTCACTTCCAGAGAGATTCTCCTTCAGCTAGAAGGAGTGTTGGTGATGCTAAATCTCAAGCAAATTCTTCTGTGCCACCACCGCCCAAAAGGGTGCCACCTCAGCTGCCGGGAGTGGTCGCAACTAGTTGTATGCGTTGTCCAACCACCAGGAGGACAAAGCTTCGCTAGACATAGTCATCAATATGTTACAAATCTTTCCCGTGATACTTATGTATTACTTGATCTCGGGTCTACCTTATCCTATGTGTCCCCTTATGTGGCTGTCAATTTTGGGTTTGAGCCTAGTGAAATTTCAAAACCTTTCTCTGTTTCCACTCTGGTGGGTGATTCTGTTGTGGCTAGGAGAGTGTATAGAAATTGTGTCAGGACTATTTATGGTCAAGATACCGTGGCAGACCTCATAGACCTAGATATTATTGATTTTGATGCTATCCTAGGGATGGACTAGCTTTATTTCTGCTATGCCACAATAAATTGTAGAACCCAAACAGTCACCTTTTCTTTGCCGAATGAACCAGTGATAGAATGGGAGGGGTATTTTTTAGCTCCTAGAGGGAATTTTATATCTTATCTTAGAGCCCGTAAACTTATCTCCAAAGGTTGTTTGTATCATCTTATTTCGGTTAAAGATTCTAATGCCGAAAGTCTTCTTCTCCAGTCAGTCCCTGTGGTAAATGTGTTTCTTGAAATCTTTCCAGATGATCTCAAAGGAATGCCACCTCATAGGGTTATAGATTTTGGTATTGATTTATTGCCAGACACCCATCCCAATTTTATTCTTCCATATAGAGTGGCTCCTGCAGAACTGAAAGAGTTGAAAGAACAGCAAGCAGACATTCTAGACAAAGGTTTTATAAGTCCCAGTGTTTCTCCCTGAGATACACCTATACTTTTTGTGCGAATGAAAGATGGTTCCCTGCATATGTGCATAGATTACCACCAGCTAAATAAGGTCACTACTAAAAATAATTATGTTTTTCCTAGGATAGATGATCTATTTGACCAACTTTAGGGTGCTAAATATTTTTCAAAGATAGACCTTTATTTGAGATACCATCAGTTGAAAGTTAGAGAGTTAGACAATCCCAAAATAGCGTTCTGAACAAGATACAATCATTATGAATTCCTAGTAATATCCTTTGGGTTGACTAACGCCCCTACAGTCTTTATGGATCTTATGAATAGAGTGTTCCATCAGTTTCTAGATCTATTTGTTATAGTTTTCATTGATGATATTTTGATTTATTCCAAGAGTGAGGAGGACCATGTAAATCATCTCTTAATCATCCTTCAGACTCTCAAAGATTATAAGTTATATGGGAAATATTCTAAGTACGAATTCTGGCTTAATGCTATTGCTTTCTTGGGATATATTGTGTCTAGTGACAGGATTAAGTTTGATCCCCAAAAGATTGAGGAAGTGAGAAAATGGCCCAGACCCATGATGTCAATCGATATTCAAAGCTTTTTAGGTTTGGTAGGGTATTACAGAAGATTAGTTGATAGTTTTTCTTTCGTAGCTGCACCATTTACTAAGTTGACTCAAGAAAAGGATAAGTTTGTGTGGTCTGACTCCTGTGAGAATAGCTTTGAGAAGTTAAATGATAAGTTAACAATTGCTCCTATTTTGACTCTTCTAAAAGGTATGAAGGGGTTTGTTGTGTACTGTGATGCACCCATGTGGGACTTGGGTGTGTACTTATGCATCACGGTAAGGTGGTGGACTATGAATCTAGGCAGTTGAAGGTACATGAGCGAAATTACCCCACCCATGACTTGGAGTTAGCAACCATGGTGTTTGTGCTTAAAATCTGGCGGTATTATCTCTATGGGGTGTATATTGATATATTTACTGACCATAAGAGCTTACAGTATGTTTTCTTGTAGAAAGAATTAAACCTCAAGCAAAGATGATGGTTGGAGATTTTAAAGGATTATGACATGATCTTACACTACCTTCTAGGCAAGGTAAATGTAGTAGCCGGCACCCTCAGCAGGTTGTCTATGGGTAGTCTTTCTCATGTTGGAAAGGGAAAGAGGGAGATGGCGAAGGATATTCACCAACTTAAAAATCTAGGAGTACGACTCTTGAATTCTAAAGATGGGGGAGTGGTTGTTTATGTGGTAGCCAAATCTTCCTTTTGAGCTGAAGTTAATGAGAAGCAGGTTGAAGATCCTATCTTAATGCAGATCAAGAAAGATGTGGGTTAGAAGAAGGTGATGTCTTTTAAACTAGGTGGTGATGGTATTTTGAGATATCAAGGTCGACTATGTGTGCCAGATATAGATGGGTTATGAAAGAGAATTCTTGATGAAGCACACACCTTGAGGTATGTTGTCCATCCAAACTCTACTAAGATGTACCATGATCTAAAGAACTTATATTGGCAGAATAATATGAACCATGATGTGGCTAATTATGTTTCCAAGTGTTTGAACTGCCAACAAGTTAAAGTAGAATATATGAGGCCAGATAGTACGTCCCAGGAGATAATTTTTCCTTTGTGGAAGTGGGAGATAATCAATATGGACTTTATTACGGGACTTTCGAGGTCCCGAAACCAGTATGATTTTATTTGGGTGATTGTTGACAGGCTGACCAAGTCAGCACATTTTATGCCTATGAGGACCAACTCTGCGAGAGATGATTATGCCAAGCTTTACATTGAGGAAATAGTCCGTTTGCATGGAGCACCTGTATCCATCATATATGACCGAGGTATGCAATTCTCTTCTCAGTTTCAGAGATCTTTTCAAAAGGGTTTATGTACCCAAGTGAATCTGAGTGCTACATTCCACCCTCAGACTAATGGGCAAGCTAAGTGCATCATTCAGACCCTTGAGGATTTGTTGAGGGCTAGAATTATTGACTTCAAAGGTAGTTGGGTAGATCGTTTGCCATTGATAGAGTTCGCACATAGTAGCAGCTATTATACTACTATCAAGATTGCTCTTTTTGAGGCACTTTATGGGAGAAGATGTAGGTCGCCAATAGGGTGGTATGAAGTAGGTGAGACACAATTTTTTAGGTCTAATCTTGTTCATTAGTCAATGGAGGACATAAAGATGATTAGAGAACAACTTAAGATAGCCCAGAGTAGACAGAAATCCTATGCCGATGACAGAAGAAAGGAGATAGAATTTGAAGTTGGTGATTGGGTATTTCTAAAAGTCTCCCCTATGAAAGGAGTTATGTGATTCGGGAAGAAAGGTAAGCTGAGTCCTTGCTATATAGGATCATACCAGATTTTGAGAAAGATAGTTGCAGTTGCGTATTGTTGGAGTTTCCTGTAGATCTGGGTTCTGTTCATTCAGTATTTCACATATCCATGCTAAAGAAATATATTGTATACCACTCCCTAGTGTTGCCTGTATCTGAGATCAAGGAGACAGACTCATTAGTATATGAAAAGAAACCTATTGTAATCTTAGATCGCCAAGTTCGGCATTAGAGAATGAAAGAGACAGCATCTGTTAAGGTATTGTGGAGAAATCAAAAAGTTGAAGAAGAAACTTGGGAATCAGAAGATGACATGAGAGCAAGATACCCTAACCTGTTTGATCTGGTGAATGACAAAATGGAAGGTACAATCCTTTCTTTATTCTTTTATGATCTTAGTATACCTTAAATCATGGTTGTCTGTGCTTTGCATCATCATTCGGGGAAGAATGATCCCCAGGGGGTATAATGTAATGCCCCGCATTGTCCATGCATTAGCTCGTGGTAATATTCTCTTAGAGTTAAATGACTAGAATAGTGCCAAAGAGACTTAGTCTAGTTTTTTTGACTTTCAAAGTAAGTAAATTTTAAACCATATATAATTCACTAATTTTGATTTTTTATCATGTGCGAAACTGAATAAGCTTTTTGTCGATATAAGATTTTCCCTAATCTGATACCCGGGCAAGAAGTTATGGCTAGTTTAAGTCCTAGTCGTAAAACACCGTCATTTTGTTGCTTGGCACGTCGCGGAGGGGGTCTACTTTGCAATTGTCAAATCCCAGTAGCTTAGTGCGATTGTGATGCATCGCACTGATGTTTCAGGTTTCAACCAGTGGGACAACGCGACGGCTCCACATCGCGGTGTCCTTAAGAATCCCATTCGTCAAATTCCAGTAAGCCACTGCGATTGTGGTGTGTCGCGGTGACCCATAAAATTGGGCTCCCATTTATATTTTATTCTGTCTTATTAAGGGCATATTATGTACTTTTCATACCCTTATCATCTTAAACACGGGATTAAACTCCCAAGTGACCACATTATTCATATTTTCATCAAAAATTCACAGGAACACTCTCTAGGGTTTCAAACTAAGAACCCAAATAACTCAAGATTTAACCGTGGCTTTTAAATATTAATTGAACATTCAAAATCCCCAAACTCTAGGTTTAAAGAATCATCCATTATTTTCTGTATTGAGGTACGTGGGGTTTTCTTAAAAATCTTATGGGCATAGAATGCATGATTTTTAAGAAAAAAGTTTTAGATTTATAATTTATAATCATGATTTAGAAGTCTCAAAAACATTGTTTTAGTCTTTAGGCCTTTCCACAAATTTATAAGAAATTCTATATATATGTATGTATGTGTTTAACGATGAATATCCAATTGAGAGCATGAATTATAATGAATCCCTCTCTGGATATGATTTTTCCCATTATTTGTATGATATGGATTGTTTTGGAAAGCATAATATGAAAGTTTTTGAATTATACTATGATTTGAACATGATTGTGGAATCAAAAGAGAGGTTGTGCGTGCTGATAAATGTTGAATATACATATAATAAAATAGTGCATGGTTTTTCAAAAAGTACATGACCAACATATGTTTGAAGAATTCTTACATAGTTTTGACTTATGTTTCGGAACATGAAATCTCTTCTACTATTTGTATATTTGGGTGGTCTGAATTGAGTTTTGATGAAAGAATCATGTATGATGCATTATCGATCAGAAAAAGAACTTGCAAGCCTTGGTGTGATGACACCAACTCAGATAATGCTATGTTAATTCAGAACAGAATAGAATGCATGTTTGAAATCAGATTATCAAATTTTTAAAACAGGAGTGGTGCGTGTTTCAAAATAGACAAAAATTATGCATAACGAGAGCTTAGGTGGTTCCCCAATGAAGGCACGAGTTCACACAACTCATTGCCCAAAACAATGGTTTATAGATCTTGGTATATTATTATACGCTGGCCTAGTGCCCTGTGGCGTATCAAACTCAAACATTCCAACCCTTGTGGCTTATTTGGGTTGGGAGCTTCCCCACTAAGTCAATGGAAGATTTCATATAGCCCGTGGAATATCAAACTTGTAGGGGAGTGCTACCTAACTCAGAAGTAATACAAAGATCAGAGGCCGTATTGATAGAAAAGTTTTATGATTATCAAAGATGCCCATGTGTTTGTAATTTATATCGTATCTGATGTTTTATAACAAGATCTCAACTATTTTATTTATATTAAAAGCTTTATTTTGGATTGATTTGCATACTAGTACACTCTATTGACCCTCCCACTTACCTTCTAGGTTCTGACAAACACTCGACAGAAGTACATGGTCTAGTCGGTGAGCCTTCTACATTTAGAAGGCCTAGTTATTTTCAAACATTGATTATCAGTTATGGTTTTGTTCTACTGGGGGCCTGGACCCAGTTTTCAGAACAGTTTTAAGATGTAGTAGAGATTTTACAGACCGAGTCAGATCTTATTTAGATGTTTTGAATTGTAGCTTTTATTCTTATGTCTTGAATCTTAAAGTTAATGACCATGTTTCCATATCAGATTGTATTTCCATAACTTTTCTTATTATATAAATGTTGTGCATGGATACCAGATAGAGTAGGATATCCGGGGCTTCAGGGTTTGGGATGTCCGTCATAGCCATGCCCTAGTTTGGGTCGTGACACTTTTAGACTATCGAATGCTCCTGCAACCTTTATGTAACGGATGAATAAAGTGTTCAAGAAGTACATGGAAATCTTCATGATAGTCTTCATAGATGACATCCTCATCAATTCCTATAGTGAAGTTGAGCATGCCAACCATTTGAGGACTGTTTTGCAGACCCTTAAGAATTATCAGCTATTTTCTAAGACCAGTAAATGTGAATTCTGGTTTAAATTAGTTGCTTTACTTGGTCATATTATTTCTGGTTAAGGAATTTGAGTTGATCACCAAAAGACCAAAGCGGTAAGGAATTGGCCTAGACCCATCTCTCCATCAGATATCAGGAGTTTCTTGGGCATAGCCGGTTACCAAAGATAGTTTATTGGCAGATTTTCTTATCTTACATCTCCTATGTATAGACTAACTCAGAAGAAAGTAAAATGTCAATGGTCATATTCCTATTAAAAGAGTTTTCAGGAATTGAAGACTCGACTAACTTTAGCCCTAGTACTGACTCTACTAGAGTATTTGAATGGTTTTATACTTTATTGTGATGCTTCTAGAGTTTGTCTTGGTTCTGTTTTAACTAAGCAAGGTAAGGTAATAGCCTATGCCTCTAGATAGCTTAAACCCCATGAGAAAAATTACCCAACTCTTGATCTTGATTTGGAAACAATTGTTTTTTCCTTAAAATATGGAGGCATTATTTATATGGGGTTCATGTTGACTGTTTACTGTTCACAAGAGTTTACAGTATATATTCATGCAAAAGTATCTAAATCTTCATTAGAAAAGGTGGCTTGAATTAATAAAAGACTGTGATAAGAGTGTGTTTATCATTTGGGTAAGGCCAACATTATGGCAGACGCCCTTAGCAAGTTATTTATAGGAATGTGGCCCATGTTGAGGATAATAAGAAAGAGTTAGTTCAAGAGGTTCATCAACTTTTGAGATTGGGTGTTCGACTAGTTGATTCGGCCAAAGGTAGTATATAGGTTTAAAATCTTATTTGGTTTTCATGGTAAAGGAAAACTAAGACAGAGATCCTTGCTTGGTTAAATTGAAGAAGCCAGTTTGAGATCAGAAGATTGATGTTTTATCCTAAGGGGAAGTTGATGTACTTCATTGTCAGAGAAGGTTGTGTGTTTCGATAGTGGATGGTTTATGGAAATAAATGTTAGAATAAGTAGATGATTCACAATATTCAATTCATCCAGGCTCCACTAAGATGTACAATGATTTGCAGGAGGTTTATTGGTGGAATGGTATACAAAAGGATATAGTGAGCTAAGTGTTATAATTGCTAGAAGGTTAAGGATGAAAAGTTGTACTAAGATCTACCCGAGTTCCCAACTTTTTCTAAAAATCTCTCCAAAAGCTACAAGTGAACACTAAAAGCTGATCTGAAATGATAGATATACGCACAACATACAAATGGACTTTCTTACAAACATAGATACAGGCTAACCACTCGATACTAAGGACAACATAATAGTAATGAAATTTTTCGATATGGTCAATCGATCCACAATGACCCAAATACAGTTGAACCCATAGGAGGTGTGTGGTAAACCACTAATAATGTCCATGGTAATCCACTCCTATTTCTACTCGATAATGGAAAACCTCTAAATCAAGCCACCAGGTCTCTGATGCTCGATCGTCACCTATTGACAATATAGGAAATAAGCTACTAAGTTTGCCACATCTCTCTTCTAGCAACTCCATCAATAATTTTACCGCAAATATCTATACATCTTAGATGAATATGGGTGAATGGAATATTTGGAGTTGTGAACCTCATGAAAATTTACTAAATAAAGTCAGCTACACTCAGAACACAAATATGACCATCAAATCACATAACACCCTTAAAATCTAAGGTAGCTTTCTTGGACTTACCACTCAACACTTAATCACGAATGATACAATGCCTCATATCCTCAAACTAATGACTCTGAAATTGCTTAAATAGTAAAGAACCCACCTTAACACTAGCAAGATTCTACCCAGGTGACAAATAGAAAGTCCCAACATTATGTTTGCTAAGGATTTGATATCCCTTGGAAATAACCTTTGAGAAGTTTAGATTAAAGGTAAGCTATCATACTCACCGCCTTTTCACTCAAGGCATTCACCACCATATTCACCTTGCCCAGTTGATATAGGATAAAGATGTCATAGTCCCTAAGAAACTCCATCAATCTACACTACCAAGAATTAAGCTCTCTCTCGGTCATAAGATGTTTAAGACTATAACGATCTGTGTATATCTCACAATACATGCAATAAAAATAATCTCTCTAAATCTTAAGTACGACAACTATCTCCACTAGATCTAAACCATGAGTGGGCTAGTTGTGCTCATTCACCTTTAGTTGCCTCGATACTTAATCAATAACTCAACCTTACTGCATTAACTCACAACCCAAATCAATATCAAAAGTATCACAGTACACGATGAATCCCTCGGCCTCAATAGGAAGATCCAATATAGTAAATCAAGTGAGAAATCTACTGAGCTGAAAAAATCTTTATTAACACTCCTCGAAATACTAAAAAGGAACCTCTTTTTGGGTCAATATGGTCATTGGTGATGTGATAGTAGCAGTATTCTCAATGAACCTCCTATAATAATCGGCAAAAGTAATGAAGTTATGAACCTTAGATAGAGACATAGGCCTGGTCCTAGCACGATTTGACTCAATCATTATTGGATCCACCATGATCCCATCCTTAGGCACCATATCCCCAAGGAATAATAACGACACAAATAGGAAGTCATACTTAGAGAATTTGGCAAAAAGCCTATTATCTCTAAATGTCTGGACTACAATCCTAAAATATTGCATATGGTTCTCCCTACTTCTTCAATACACAAGGATATCATCAATTAACATAATCACAAAATAATCCAAATGTGTTTATCAAATCCATGAAAGTTGTTATTGCATTGGTCAACCCAAAAGACATCACCAGGAACTCATAATGACTGTAACGAGTCTTGAAGGATGTCTTTAGGATGTCCTCATCCTAAATCCTTAACTACTAGTAATTAAAGCTCAAGTCAACCTTAGATAACACCGCTGCTCCCTGATGATGGTCGAACAAATCAGTACTATGAGTCATAAGATAGCTATTTATCATCGTTACCTTATTAAGTTGTATGTAGTCAATACATATGCAATCAACCATCCTTCTTATGCATGAACAAGATAAGAGAACCCCAAGGCAACACACTCGATCTATTAAACTCGTACCCAAAAGATCCTGAAGTAAAGAATTAAGAAACTTAAGCTTGGGAGAAGCCATATGGTAAGGTATCATAGAAATAGGTCGAGTTTACAACTCAAGGTCAATAACAAACTTAATGTCACACTTAAGAGGAAAATCAGATAGATTAGTAGGAAAAACATTAGGAAATGCACATAGGAATGGATTCAAAAAATGAGAACTCCACACTAACATCATGAATATAAGCAAGATAAGACTTGCAACCCCTCAAAATAAGTCTCTAGACCAAATATAAGAAATAATCCCCATCAGCTCATGGCCAATAGATCAGTTCTACAAAACTGGGGGTATGCCCGGCATGACTAAGGTAATGGTCTTGGCAAAATAATCTAAAACCGCATGATAGTAGGATAACCAGTCCATGCCTAGAATAACATCTAATCTACTCTGTCTAACATAAAAAGATTATCTTGAGTATTCAAATCTCGAATAGTCACAACACATGATCTATAAACCCAATACACTACTAAATAATCACCCACAGAAGTAGATACACAACAACATATATAATGATTCCAAATATAACTCTAATAATGAGGTAAAAAAAAAGAATATAAATAAGAACAATTGGATTCTAGATCAAACAAAGTGAAAGATGACCGATTTTCCACTATATGATTATCCAGAGGAAGACTTGGATATGTTAACCCTGCTGAGACAGGATCTATCATTCCTTTTGGATTACCGTCGGGTGTTAAGTTTGACATTACTAGTGCTATTATCTAGTTGTTTAATCTTAAAGTTATGTTTGCGGGCTTGCCAACTAATGATGCAAACATGCATCTCATTAATTCAATTAGAATTCACACTTCATACATTATACATAGGGTGGATCAGAAAGATTTGAGACTCAAGTTGTTCCCTTTCTCTCTAACCTCTAAAGCAATATTATGGTTAGGGGAACTTCCTCATGGGTCCATAACTACTTGGAATGAGTTTCTTAGATATTTTTAATACCATTTCTTCCCTCCATACAAAATGATATTGTGGAAGAATAAATGGTGCAAGAGTTTTGATAACACAATGGTACAAGAGTTTGCTTATATAAGGATGTAGGGTCGATTGTTGTCAAATAAACTTATGATAATGAATTTTGAGAAGGTGAATGCAGTGGGTATGCAAGGTAAGGCCTCTTGATAGTATGATTCAGATATGGATGAAGAGGTCAAATATCTAAATAAAGTGTTGGTGAGTTACCGAGCTAAGGCTAATCATCTGCTTAAGATAATTGGAACTCTAAGTAAGGGAATAAAGGTTCAAACTACAATATAGATAGGTACAAGAAGCACAACAAAGAAAGGGATTGTAAATAGAAATAGGAGGATTAGTATAAGCAGAAGGGTAGTGCATATTTTCCACTAGGCACCACAATACTGAATCGAGGATGGAGGCTATGTTGTCAAAGCTGATAAAGGGTCCAAAAAGTCAAGAGAATTACCTTAAGGAGATTAAGGCAGATATTTTAGGTTTGACCAAGAAAGTGTAATTGCATGCTACAGCAGTCAAGTACTTGGAGAAGCAATTTGGCCAAATGTCAGAAACCTTGAATCAATGGTAGTTGAGCACCCTTTTAAGCAATACAGTGCAAACTTTTGAGAGTGATAATCACTATCTATCCATCACCACTAAACGTGGTATGGCCACTATAGATCCGCTATACTTGCAGTCTATAAGGTAACAATGATAGTGTTAAGGTTAGTGAGACACCTGAAGCAAAGACATAGAATTTGGTGACTAATGCTGAGTTATCACCAAAATCTAAAGGTACCAAAATCTAAAGGTTCTGATAAAAGTATTAAGAAGGATAAATGAAATAGAGAAGCATTGGAGTAGATGCCTGGATATACGAAGTTCATGAAGAATTTGGTTACTATAAAGTGGATGGTGAGTTTTGAGCCATCTTATAATGTGCATTATTGTAGTGTCATCGCATCTCTATCATTGGTTGAGAAAAAAGAGAACCCCAGATCATTTACTATTTCATGTACCATTAGGTCCTTTAACTTATCTAAAGCTTTACGTGATCTTAGAGCTAGTATTACTCTAATGTCATTGGTAGTATAAAAGTAAATTGGGTTGGGAGAACCCAAACTTAGATCTCTGAGGTTATTGATGGCCGATCAAACAGTGAAGAAATTGGTTGGTATTTTGTGTGATATTTTAGTATGGGTGGCGTCCTTCATAGTTCCTTTCGATTTTTCCATCCTTGACTGTGAGGTGGACTTCAAATTCCTTATTATCTTAGAAAGGCATTTTCTAGGTATGTGTAGGGCCTTGGTTGGCATGGTGATGAAGTTTAGACTCAATAATGAGCAAGTCACTTTTTATGTTTGTTTATCCATAAAAAAGAGTTAAAGAATATAAGAGTGGTATCCATGATTAAAACTGTTGATAATAATGAAGTGATTGTGCTAATTGAAGAGAGACTTGGGGTTAAGGCATTAGCTGTGGTTATCATGACCTTTCATATCAATTGAATCTATGAGTATGAAGATATAGTGAGTGAATTTTATATTAAAGGTTCTTATTTTTATGCTTCGAAGAAGCTTGATCTTGATTTAAAGAATAAAATAACTCCTCCTACTCGATAATATATTAACGAGCCACCAATCTTGGAATTAAAGACAATCCCATCTCACTTATGACATATATTTTTAGGGGACCGATAATACCTTATCGGTTACTATTTTGTTAATTTATTAGAGTCACAATTTGAAGCATTACTTTCAGTGTTACAGAGGTTCAAACGGGCCATAGGATAGACTATTATAGACATTGTGGGGATTTTACCCGATATTTTCACTCATAAGATACAACATAAACCAGAGAGTATACCCAACACTGAGCACTAGCATAGGCTGAATCCACCTATGCAGGAGGTAGTGAAGAAATAAATTATCAGGTTTTTAGGTATTGGAGTGGTTTACCCCATTACAAATAATAAGTGGGTTAGCCTAGTTCAATGTGTATCGAAGAAGAGTGGGATCACTGTGGTGTGTAATGAGAAGAATAAATTGGTACCCTTGATATTATTTACTGGATGAAGAGTATGCATATATTATAGGAAGTTGAACATTTAGACTTAAAAGGACAATTTCCCTATGCCTTTATGGATCTAATGCTTGGCCGACTAGCAGGAAGGGGTTGGTATTATTTTCTTGATGGGTATTCAAGATACAATAAAAATTTTATTGCTCTTGTGGACTAGGAAAAGACTACTTTTGGTTGGCCTTATGGCGCTTTTATGTTCAAGAGGATCTTATTCAGATTATTAAATGCTCCCACCACCTTTTAGAGATGTATGATGTCTATAGTTTTTGACATAGTGAAAGATATTATAGAGGTATTGATGGATAACATTTTGGTAGTTAGGGATTCCTTTGATGATTGTTTATCCAATTTAGCCTACATACTCCAAAGATGTGAGAATTACATTCTGGTGTTGAATGTGAGAAGTGCCATTTTATGGTGAACAAAGAAATTATCTTATGTCATAAAATCTCAAAATGAGGTATTGAGGTAGATCGAGTTAAGATTGAGGTGATTGAAAAATTACCTCCTCCGATCTCAATTAAAGGTATTCTAAGCTTTTATGTCATGCAGGCTTCTATACGATATTCATCAAGGGATTCTGTAAAGTTGTTAATACTCTATTCAATTTAATAGATATGGAAGTAAAATTTGTATTTCGTGATACATGTCTCAAGGCCTTTAAGGTCCTTAAGGAGTAATTGATCTCAACTCTTATTATTGTATCCCCTGATGGGTCTTTACCATTTTAGGTTATGTGTGATGCCAGCGGAGTGTTCTTGGGTTCTTTCCTAGGACAAATATTTTAGAAAATCCTTTGCCCAGTCTATTATGCCAAAAGGCATTAGACCCTACACAAAAGAACTATTCAATCACTAAGAAGGGGTTGCTTATGGTGGTTTTTAACTTTGAGAAGTTTGTGTCTTATTTGACTGGGACAAAAGTCATAGACGACAAATAGCATGCAGCTTTTAGGTATCTAATGTTGAAGACGAATGCTAAATCGAGGTTAATCTTGATGCAAGAATTTGACTTTGAGGTGAAAAATCGAAGGGGCATGGACAACCAGGTTGCTAATCACTTTTCTCTTCTTGAGAAGGAGGCAATGAAAAAGTTAGGGGATGAGCATGACAAAGATGATACTTTTCCAGATGAGTAGGTCTTTGCAATAACTCAATCCTTAATCACTAGTTTTATGATTTTTCCAACTTGTTTGCAAATTATCTTTTTTAGGAAGAGTTTTCATTTAAGAAATAAAAGTGGTTCATGCATTAGGTGAAAGATTATTTTTGGGATAAACCTTATCTTTTTCAAATTGTTGTGGATGATGTGATTCATAGATGTATTCCTGAGGTGGAGATGATTAGCATTCTTAAAGCTTGTTATTGTGATGTTGCCAAAAACTAATGTCTAAAGAATTATGTTACAATCGATGCCAAATATAGTAACCTTGCTTATTTTTGGGTCGAACCCATAGGGAGTACATCTAACAGTATCTTAAACTTGACAAAATCCATGAGTAGTGCCGAAAAGTAAATGGGGGATTTTGAAATCAACAGTAACAGGTAGCCAAACTTGAATTCTTGAGTTTTTAAATAATAGAGAACGAACACTAGGACTGTGTTCCCCCTAGCTTTACAACTACATATGATTCTCATGTTCAATCCACCTAACCTCATGCTCTACATTGTAAAGTTGACAAACTATGTACTATCAATTGTCTTATGAAATTATAGATTTCACTCAAGGTGTCGCCTTGTTGTCCCTTGTCTATAACCTCAGTACAACTCTCACCTTTTGAGTCACGAGTTGATTAGATGATGGTTGATAGCCTTAAATCACTATTGTAACCTCCTTTTCCCAATCTTAAACTCCCTTGTAAGGACATTCGTAAATACATGCAATTTTCAAGCTTCTGTAGTAGCTTAGTTCCAATTAATATGAAGAAGGTTGAAATTCATGCAACTAGAGTAGAATAGATAAATCTCCCACTTTCTTTATGTAGCTAATCCGCCAGGGTTCCTACAACCCTAGTTATGGAATTTAGCAGATAATGTTCATGCAAAAATCCATGTTAACTAATAAAGAACACAAGTAATTAATTGTACTTTGATAAAAGAGTAAGATCCAAAATCTCCAAGTGAATATGAATCCAAAACATTAAGAACAAGATCTCAATAATCAAAGTATGCTAAAACTATGAAGAGTAAAGTAAAATTGTGTCCAAAGTCCATAGCCTAAAAAAGAAATAACCCTAAGGTATTTATAGTATCTTAAAATAATAAAGAAATTCTAATAAAAACAAAATAGGAAAAGTAAGTTAGCGATCATTACGACTCATTTAATTGGTTGTGAAGATATTCTAATAAAGAAATTCTAATAAAAACAAAGAAGAGGAATGTGTTTAATTGGCTGCCTATCGAGTGAAAGATATTGCATATGATTGGGAGGAGATTTGGAGAATGAGTACAGGAGAGGATGCAGCTCCCATGACTTAGCAGTTATTCCAGGATGTGTTCTTGGATAGATTCTTTCCTCTTGAGATGAGGGAAGCAAAGATAGAGGAATTCATAAATTTGACATAAGGCTCCATAACTGTTACGTAGTATTGTCTAAGATTCAATCAGTTATCCAAATATGCTCCTTGTATGACGGCTGACTCTAAGACTATCATGAGCAAGTTCGTGACCGGCGTGTCAAGTTACATTGTGAAAGAGTGTAGATTTGCTATGCTTAATAGGGAGATGGACCTTTCTTAGTTGATGATACATGCCTAATAGATTGAAGCTGATAAGGTAAAAGAGAGGGAGAGAGTAAGAGAGAATAATAGAGCTGGATTAGAGCAGCAAGGATTCAGTCAGTTCGAAGATCCATTCATATCCTACCTTAAAGCTATGAAGTTGATTTCCAAGAGTTGCATCTATCACCAAGTTCGAGTTAAAGACCTCAAGTTTGAGACTCAAGCTATTCAGTCAATTACCATTGTTAATGTGTTTCTCGACGTTTTCCTGGAAGATCTCCCCAGGGTTCCACTTGATAGAGAAATACAATTCGAGATTGATCTCCTTCCCGACACTTACCCTATTTCCATTCCTTCGTACCGTATGGATCCTTCTGAACTTAAAGAGTTGTAGGAGAAACTCAAATATCTCTTAGACAAAGGATTTATCAGACCCAGTGTTTCCCCATGGGGTTCACCTGTTCTATTTGTGCATAAGAAAGATGGTACATTGTATATGTGCATTGATTACCATTAACTCAAAAAGGTAACTATCAAGAAAAATTACCCTCTTCCTTGAATTGATGACTTTTTTGATCAGTTACAAGGTGCGAGCTACTTCTCAAAAATAGACCTTAGATCTGGCTATCATCAGCTTAAAGTGAGAGAGTGTGATATTCCAAAGATAGCCTTTTGAACTCATTATGGTCACTTTGAGCTTTTTGTCATGTCCTTTGGGTTAACCAACACTCCAGCAGCCTTCATGGACCATATGAATTGAGTTTTCAAGCAATATCTTGATATGTTTGTTATTGTATTAATAAACGATATTCTTGTATATTCCCAAAGTGAGGATGATCATGCCAACCATCTTAGAATTGTCTTGCACACTCTTAAAGGTCATCAATTATTCGCTAAATTTAGCAAGTGTGAATTTTGACTAAGGTCAGTTGCTTTAATGGGTCACATTGCTTCCATCGAAGGTATTAGAGTCGATCTCCAAAAGACAGAAGTTGTAAAGAAGTGGTCCAGACGTACCTCCCTATTTGACATTAGGAGTTTCTTGGGTCTAGCTGGTTACTATTGTTGTTTTGTTAAGGGCTTCTCGTCCATTGTGTCTCCCATGACCCGGTTGACCCAAAAGAAAGTAAAGTTCCTATGGTTGGAACCCTGCAAGATGAGTTTTCAGGAGTTAAAGAGTCGACTCACTTCAGCCCCAGTGTTAGCTTTACCCGTTGGTACTAATGGTTTTGTCATGTATTGTGACGCTTCTAGAGTTGATTTGGGTTGTGTGTTGATACAAAGGGGTAAAGTTATAGCTTATGCCTCTAGAAAGTTGAAGCCTCATGAGAAGAATTACCTAACCCATGATCTTGAATTAGCAGCTGTAGTTTTTGCTTTGAAAATCTTAAGACATTATTTGTATGGTGTTTATGTTGATCTATTTACTGATCACAAATGCCTGCGGCATGTGTTTACTTAGAGGGAGTTGAATCTTAGATAAATAAGATGGTTAGAGTTGCTAAAAGACTACGATATGAGTGTGTTGTATCACCCGGGCAAGGCCAATATTATGGCAGATACTCTTCGTAGGTTGTCTATGGGTAGTGTAGCTCATGCGGAGAATGATAAGAAAGAATTAGCTCATGATGTACATCATTTAGCTAGGTTGGGTGTTAGATTACTTGATTCCGCTGAAGGGAGTATATTAGTTCTAAGTAGTTCTGAGTCCTCTTTGGTCTTGGAGGTAAAGAAGAAACAAGACAGGGATCCTAGTTTGGTCAGACTGAAGAAGTCAGTTAAGGAACAAAAGGTAGAGGTTTTCTTCCAAGGGGGAGATGGTGTGTTGATATTGTAGGGTAGATTGTGTGTTCCCGATTTTGATGATCTAAGGCAGAGAATTATGACTGAAGCACATGGCGTACGATATTCTATTCATCCTGGTATTACCAAGACGTACTACGATTTACGAGAAATCTATTGGTGGAATAGTATAAAGAAAGACATAACAGGATTTGTGGCAAAGTGTTTTACTTTTCAAGAGGTTAAGGTAGAGCACCAAAGGTCCGGTGGTGTAATGCAACAGTTTAGCATTTCTACTTGGAAGTGGGAAGAAGTGAATATGGATTTCGTAATTGGTTTGCCTCCTTTTCGTCGCCATCATGATTCAATTTGGGTTGTTGTAGATCAGTTGACTAAATCAGCTTATTTTTTACCATTGAATTTGTCTTATACAGCTGAGGATTATGCTAGATTAAATATTTAAGTCGTTAAACTTCATGGAGTTCCTTTGGCTATTATCTCTGATAGGGGTACTCAGCTTACTTCCTAGTTTTGGAGAACTTTTCAGAAGGGTCTTGGTACCCAAGTTCATCTAAGTTCTGCTTTTCATCCACAAAAAGATGGTCGGGCTGAGCGGACCATTCATTCTTTAGAAGATATGTTAAGGGCATATTCGCTTGATTTTAAAGGTAGTTGGGATGAGCACTTTCCATTGATCGAATTTGCGTATAACAATAGTTTCCATGCTAGTATTCAGATGGCCCCATTTGAAGCTTTGTATGGTAGAAGATATAGATCACCTATAGGTTAGTTTGAAGTAGGAGAAGCAGCTGTGATTGAGCCTGATGCTGTGTTCGAGGCTATGGAAAAAGTTAAGTTGATCCGAGAAACATTGAAGACTGCTCAAAGTCTTCAAAAATCATATGTAGATGTTAGAAGAAAAGATCTTGAGTTTAATATTAATGATTTGGTGTACTTAAAAGTGTCATGCATGAAAGAGGTGAAGAGATTTAGGAAGAAGGGAAAGCTTAGTCCCCATTATGTTGGTCCGTGCAGGATTCTAAGCAGTGTTGGGAAAATAGCATATGAGGTGGAGTTACCGGTAGAGTTGTCTAGCATTTATCCGGTATTTCATGTTTTTATGCTTAAGAAGTGTATTAGTGATTCTGTCGTGGTTGATTATTCTGGAAGATTAGATATTCAGGATAGCCTTTCATTTAAGGAGATTGCGATTAAGATTTTGGATTTTCAAATCCGTAGGCTAAGGAACAAAGAAGTTTCTTTGGTTAAAGTGCTTTGGAGAAATCAATCTGTTGAGAGTGCTACTTGGGAAGACGAAGCTGATATGCGAGCCAAGTACCCTCAACTCTTTTCTATAAGTTCAGAATGAGCAAAAGATATGATTCTTCCTTAATTTCGCCCTCTTCAGCTGTGTGTCTACTTCCATCACGAATTCATACATTTTGTAGGGTATCCTAAGTTATAAAGTGAAGTAAGCCCTTTGAGTGAGTCGTTCCAGCTAGACGTCCTCATTTTCTCTTGTTCTTGGGCTATATGGCAACATTCAAGGACAAATGTTTCCAAGGGGGAGATATTGTAATACCCCAAGACTCTAACCAATAGTGCAACCATGACTCAAGCACATGAGATGTAAATTATAGTGCTTTGGTTATTTTCTAATCAAGGGTAATGTGTATTAAGACCTCAAAGATGTCCTAGCAATTAGAAGAATCAAAACATACCTTACCGATTGAATTCTTGGGAAGGATATTGCCATATTTAACTTCAAATGAGTATATCTCTCGTTATACAACGAATTATTGATCTCATTTCTTACCAAAAGATGGATAATTGAATTATCTTTCCAATAATACCAATTTCACCAAAATCCGGTAACGGAGCCAAGACTTATGCCTATTTTACTCCAGCATGTCAGGCTGGAAAACTGAGTGACGATATTTTGTGATAAGCTGTCACAAGTGTGACGACTTATCACCAATGTCGTTAGCCTTAAGCAGATTTCTATCCCTAGTAATGAAATTTTGTGATAAATTTTCACAAGTGTGATGACTTATCACCAATGTCATCTACCTTAAGCAGAAAATCTTAAAATCAACCCTTTTGTGACGACATTTCGTGATGACTTGTCACGAATGTCATCAGCTATTTTTTTCAGCAATTAAAGGACATTTTTGGCAAGGGTATTTTGGTATTTCCCCATCTTTTGGAGGCCCCTATATATATGAGAATTCCCGTCTAAACCCTAATTTCTTCATTCTGTTTTTCAATTCTCTTTAGAAATATATCTAAAGTTTTTATTTAAGGACATTAATCTTCCAAAAATCATCCATAAATCTTCAAGATTTTTCAAGAATCAGGTTCCTCATAGCGTGGGTTTCGAGAATCATCTATTACAAGTGCGGATAGAGTCTCAAGCACTAGAATTCATCCAATTTTAAAGATTAAGGTATGTGGGGTTTTGAACAAGAGCAATTCTTTCGTTCTTGTTCCCAAAGCTTTGATTTCTATCATGGATTTATATGATTTTGCAAGTGGGTTTATACCCAAATTACTTCATCATGATATTATGAGAATATAAATTCTTCAAGCTTTGTTATACATGATTATTTTTCAATTCCCAAGTTATGACTTGATAGTTAATATTGTCAATTTCATATTTCTACCATGAGTTGATATTTCAAGTGTTTTCAAGATATATGTCAAGCTTTAAGCTTCCTTATGACAAACTGGATTATTGAGTATATTGATTCATGAGATTGAGTTGTTACAATGAGTCTTGATATTTCCTCAAAGTTATTTATGTTGTCATGATTTAATGAATTGATACATTTTGATATTGAGAAAGATTTATTTGATTTGAGTCAAGTTAGGAATCCACAAATTGATTATGATTTGATAAATAAGAAAGAGATTTGATTTTGTCTTCAAGATAGACCCTTGTGATGTTTGTGGTGGATTTCCTAACACGTTCTGAGCTTGTGTCTGGGATTAGTATTTAGCACTGAGCAGGAAATATGGTATTTTCCCAAAACTATGTGCCACCGTAGGATTGATATTGATAATTGTGGGCCAGAGGCCGAGTATAAGATTGTGATCACTAAATTTAGATTGTACTCCCTGGCAAGAGTTCGACGCTCCCATCAATGTGGGGTTCTCTTCTTAGGAGTGCAAAACGTTGAAATCCATGTAGCTCACATTGTTTATGTCGGTTATAAGTACTTCCCATGTCCATAAGAGTTGAGTTTCTTGAATTACCTAGTCACTTTGAGTCTTGAGTTGAAGATTTGAGTTATTTATGATGATTTATGAGGTTTTTATCATATGATTTATTTACTATGAGATCATGAAAAGTATGTTTCAATCTAACTCAAGCCAAGTGAGCCATCATTGTACATATGCATATTTTTATGAAACTGATGATAATATTTACATTATTGCATGCACCCCCACATACTCAGTACATTCCAAAGTGCTAACCTATATATTTTGCTATGGGCTATATTTTCTCATAATATAGGTTCAGGTACTCAGCCGCAGCCGTGTTTGTGATATTCAAGTTCCTCAACTATGTTCCCTCAGTGGTGAGTCCTCATCATTCGAGGACCGTGTCTATATTTTTGGTGATATCGTTCTATTGTTATGGCTTTCAGTACTATTTGTGTCAGTCGGGGGTTTGTCCCAATGGCTCCTTCATTTTGATGTATAGAGGCTTTGTCAGACTAGAGGGTTGGTATCTATAGATAGTCAATATATTTTGGTGGAACATTCTAGTATTCTCCAGTATTTCTCTTGAACCCGATATGGTATATACATTTGTTGTGCATGAGTATTGTTGAATTGAATTCCTTAAGGTACTATCTAGCTGTGATGGTTATGTTGGGGCTACGTGTAGCCCTAAGTACCGTGTGGCATCTCGGGATGAAATTTTGAGGCGTTACCATTGTCCTTAGTTGTGGGACACAATCTATGTTAAGCAAGAGACCACCATTTTTTTTCTCTAAGTTCAGTGTGTTCTTAGTAATTACGGTGAGTTCACTCCCGGGCCTCTAGCTATCTAACTAGTTTCTTCTCTATCTATAGCAATAATACAGGCCATTAATTAAAAATACATCATCTTATCCACAGTCCATTTGTTTCCTTGCAATTTTTCGCATATTATACATGCGATAATCAATTTCAGCAATATTCATCGGTGGTGAAAATTAGGTCCATGCAAGATTCTTGAAATAGTCCTCCGGAAGATGTTCATCCGAACTTCTCTAATGGTCAATGAAGTAATTCGATCACCATCCTTCCATAAGTTTCCCTGTGGGTATTGTCTCATCAACTCACCTTTGTAGGTTGTATAAAACTCCTATACTAATGTTGGGCTGAATTTTTGGGTGCTATGGTCATCCATTGAAAATTGGATTATTGAAAGCAAGCCTCGAACTCTGGCATTTCAGACATGCCTGTAGTGGTCAACCTGCACTCCTAATATATTCGCATTTTAGGGTTACCTGTCGCTAGGTTTACTACAAACCCTTGATTGTATGTTTCCTGCATCTCAGGGTATCCCCACTGTTCAATGATGGACACAGGAGTAGGTTCAATGGATAATGGAATATGGGGTTATGATGGAGGTGGTTGGATGTAAATGGGAGTAGCATACTCCTTACTCCTGCTCTTAGCTTCTACATTATAGGAGCTCAATTCTTCATTGCCTACAGCATCATCATTTTTTTATTCTTCATCATTATCATTATCATTGTCGTCTTCACAAGATAATGGTGAATATAGTGGAGAATTGTTGGGATGTTTCATTTTGGGAGGTGTGGAATCTTCTGTAGTTATTTTATTACCACGTGGCAGTTTCTCCCATGGCTTCACCTACCCTTTTACTAGATATTCTTTGAGGTCACTGTTCGATTATCGATGTCCTCATTACCAATTTGTAATCAAACTTTGGGGCAGTTTTTTCCTTGTTTTTCTTCTTTGGTTTTTTCTCCGATGATGAATCACCCATTGGATTTATGAGTACGTGTTTGCATGATATCAATTAGTAAATTCTAAGAAGAAAAAAGAAAAACAAGATAGTTTGGTATCAGTATACATTTGTTGGACTTATTACCATTAAGGGGTATAAGTCGTAACCACTAGGTATGAGTTATTTGGATAAGTCATAATGTAGATAGAGGCCAGGTTAGTAGTTGTTGGTCAAATTATGAGTTCGCCTAAAAAGTCATAATATTAGACTATGAAAAATTACCAATACTTGTATGCTGACCAGAACAAATTTCTTACTGTGCATAAGTTTCCTGATAATCACGACTCCTGACTATGAGTCATAGGGATTGATTCAACTTGTTCAGTTGATTCATAGTGATATCAGAACCCACACTCTTCTAACCCTCTATGTTATTAGTGGTTACAAGTCTTGTAATGACTAATTAAGTATTTTTGTGAGTCGTTAGGGGTCCCGTATCCACTGTAACATGGGGTTTTAGACTTAGTTGGTTCCAATAATCAATCTCATCATAATTATATATATTCAAATTCATATCACCACTCTGTATATTCATTCCTAAACAATGTCTTAACAAATGAAGTAAATTTTTGCCCCTATTTTCATAGTACTTTACAAAATTATCAAGAATAGAAATTGGCTAATAGTCATACATACTTGAATCAAGAAACCCGAATAACTCATATGTTATTTTAAGACCCAACTTAGAATACAGACTTTTAAGCACAAAACAGTTATGTGTTTGCTTAAGAGTTTGAGTTCTGGACTTTAGTGAAATTTTCCCCAATCTTGAGAGTTTTAACTTTTTAAAGATTTGTATTTGTTGATTTTGATGTTTAGGATGAATATGGAGTGTTTTTTTATCTTTTCTAGGCAAGAATCAATGGAGGGGAAATCCGCGGATTGCAAAAATTGGGTGCCTAATTTTGTTGCCCCTTTTATTTTAAATCCCGATTTGAGACTATGTTGACCCACTTATTTTGAAATATCGGGCTTGGTTACGAGTCATGGGTACAACTTGTAATCATAACTTATGGGTCTTGAACTCCTTCCATAAAAAACTAGAAGCTTACTCGGGTCCCAGTCATTACGACTTAATGTGACGAATCGTAATCACTGACTATGACTCATTTTGAGAGTCCTTATGACTCCAGAGACTAATTACCTTAAAGTTATATAAGTTTCAGGTCGTTACGACTCTTGCCTATAAGTCATAATGTTTGTTTATGACTCGTAAAGAGCCTATATGGCCTAATTTTAGAAAATTTCCTAATTGACTCCTGCAATATCCATTCTTGCACATTAAACACACATGTTATACTATAATTTAATAAGTATAAAACATGGGTTGCCTCCCACAAAGTGCTTGATTTAATGTCAAGGCATGACGTGGCTAGGTTTGATACTAAGACTTCACCAACCTTCTCTATGGGTTGCTTCTCATGCAATGTCTGATTTAACATCGCAACACGACTCATTTTCCTTGGTTACTCAGACTCACCAAGGCTCAAATCATTAATTGTCTTAACTTCGCCTATGTCACCTATATATTGCTTTACCCTTTTCCCATTTACTTTGAACCGGGATTCACCATCCCTCTTTAAATCTAAAGCACCATATGGAAACACACTCACCATAGTAAATGTACCATACCATCTAGACTTTAATTCGCTTGGAAACAAGCAAAGTCTTGAGTTATACAACAATAACTAGTCACCTGTATTAAACACTCTTTTCTCCTTTTTTCGATCATGATGCAACTTCTTTTTCTCCTTATATGGTGCAGAAATCTCATAAGCCCAGAGTCAAAGCTCATGACACTCATTTACTTTACTCATTTTGACCTTTGTTGCAGTATGCCACTGAAAGTCCAATCTCTTTAACACTCACAGTGCTTTGTGCTCAAGTTCAATAGGCAAGTGACATGCCTTACCATACACCATCTGGGGAATCAGCTATGGGTTCATGAAAGCTATTATGTTGGCCCATAATGCATCATCGAGCATCCTTGACAAATCAGTCCTGTTGTCATTAACAGTTTTTTCCAAAATGTACTTTATATCTTTGTTCGACACTTCAACTTGTCCGCTAGTCTGTGGATGATAGTGTGCTGCCATCTTTTGCTTTACACCATACCTCTCAAGAAATTTTTTTAACTAGTAATTCTAGAAGTGTGATATAAACTTTTAACATGTGATTGCATAAGTGTGATTCACCATTACTAATGATTGCGCATGGCCTGCCAAATAGATAAAAATATATTCTTTTAGAAAGAGGTGACACTTCTTCCTTTATTATTGGGGAGCACAACCATTTGCACCCATTTAGACACGTAGTACACTGCCATAAAAATGTACTTTATACCAAATGCGCTTACAAATGGACACATAAAGTCGATTCCCCATACATCAAACTACTCTAACTCCAAAATAGGTATTATGGGGAGTTCATAACGTCTAGATATATTGCCTTGATGATGGCATTGGACACTGGTTGAAGCAAATTCATGAGCACCCTTATATATCGTAAGCCAGTAATACCCATATTGCACAATCTGTGGGCTGTGTGGGTTCCGTCATAGTGACCCCCAACTAGTGATACATGACAAGCCTCAAGAATGCTCATTATCTCCACTTCAGAGATGTATCTACGAACAACCTCATCCACAAAAATTCAAAATAGGTAATACTCATCTCAAAAAATATCCTTACCATATCCATAAATCTTTTTATCTTCTAGAAGGACATACCTTATGGGACGATATCACTTGTCAGGTAATTTGTGAAGTTAGCAAACTAAGGAAGTAGGTCTTGCGATGCTTCCAACATATGGTCATCTGGAAAAGTATCATCAACTTTAAAGCCATTACCTACTTACTAAATTGCTTCATTCACAAGTCTGGACAAATGATCAACAACTTAATTTTTTGTACCATTTCAGTCTTTAACCTTAAAATCTAACTCTTGCAGCAGGAGAAACCAATGGATGAATATAGGTTTTGAATTTTTCTCTTCCATCAAGTATCTCAAGGTTTCGTAATCTATATGTATAGCAACCTTAGTGCTAATCAGATAAGACCTAAATTTTCAAAGGTGAAAACCACAGCTAGTAGCTCCTATTCAATCACAGTATAATTCTTCAAAGCAGGGTTTAATGCCTTGGTGGAATAATAGATAGGGTGTAGAATCTCCTCTCACCTTTGGCCTAGGACAACACCTAGAGCCATACTGCTTACACCATACATGATCTCAAATGGCATACACTAATTAAGAGACATAATGATAGGAGCAAACACCAACTGCTCCTTTAAGCACTCAAATCTTTCAGACATGCCTCATCAAAATCAAACATCTCCTCTTACTTAAGAAGTTTGCCTAAAGGATTTGTAATTTTTGAGTCCTTGAAGAATTGCCTATAGAAATGGGCATAAATCATCGAATTCCCTTAACTAAATTGGCAGTGGAAGCTTCTCAATAACTTTAATTTTTTCCTCGTCAACCTCTATGGCTCTTTTTGATATCTTGTGCCAAAGAACAATTCATCTTTTCACCATAGAGTGGCACTTCTCCTAGTTAAGTACTAATTTTCATTCTTCACATCGACACAGAGCACTGGCTAGGTGAATCAAATAATCATCAAAAAAATCACCCACTATAGAAGAATTATCTATAAATACCTCAATGATTTCTTCTACTATGTCAGAGAGGATTGACATCATCCATCTCTAAAATATTGCTGGAGCATTGCACAAAACAAATGGCATTCTCTTGAATGCAAATGTCCTATATGGGCAAGTAAAGGTTTCCTTCTACTGATCTTTAAGAGAAATCATGATCTTATTGCACCTTGAATAGCCATCCAAAAAATAATACCAGCCCCTTCCCGCAAGTTCATTCAACATCTAATCCATGAAGGGCATTGAGAGGTGGTACTTTTGGGTCTATGTGTTAAACTTTCTATAGTCCATGCACACTCTCCAACCTGTGGCTAGTCTCATTAGAACTTATCATTCTTTTTATTTGGAAATACTGTAATACCGTATTTCTTCAGGATGCATTGAACATATATGACCCACTTGCTATCAACAATGGGATTAACAACACCAGCATACAACTATATAATGATCTCTTTCTTCACTACCTCTAGCAGAAGAGGATTCAATCATCGCAGTGCTCAATAAACGTTATACATTCCAATTCAAGTTGGATTTTATAAGTGCATATTCCTAGTGGAATACCCATAATATCTAGAATTGTCAATTCTATAGCTTATATGAAATTTTGCAATACAAAAAATAATGCCTCTACCTTAGTCTCTCTCAAATTCGTAGCAATAATTATTAGCAATGCATTATTGGCCCCCAGAAAGCATAGCAGAAATGGGATGGGAGGGCCTTCAACTACAATACTGGTGGCTATTCAATTGATGGAAGAGTGGCAGGAATGGTTCTATTCTTTAATCTGGATCTAGCTTCTTTAAAGTGTAAGTATATGAACCTCTCCCATAAAGAGAACCAACCATCTCATCATAATTCTTAATCCCATCACTGTTAAAATTCATAATCATTATTGCAAATGCTTCAACACCCAACCTTTCTTTAATTAGAACAGTTACTATATCAACTTCCTTATCAATGGTGTATATGACAAACACAACTCTCATAACATTTGGTTGGTGCATTAACTGGAATACATTAAAGATTACATGTTCATCATTAAGTCTGAACCTCATATGTCCCAACTCTATATCAACCTATGCCCTACCCATAGCTAGAAATGGTCTGCCCAAGATGATATAAAAGACTTGGAAGTCTAGCTACAATCAAGTATCACGAAATTGGTTGGGAAGATTAAAGATGCCACTTTTACCAACATATCACAATGAGTACCAACCAGCTTTTTCATAGTTTGGTTGGCTATCGACCATCTCATTGATGTTGGTTTAGGCTCTCCTAACCGCAATTACTTAAACACAACCAATGACATGACATTAATACTTGCTCCTAGATCACATTAAGCCTAAGCCAAGTTGAAAGACCCAGTAGTTCATAAGATGGTGAAGGCTCTGGAGTCTTCGTTGTTCTCTACTAACAATCTAGAGGCAACATCACTATAGTGATAAACATTTTCATCAGGCTCACAGCTCATGATCCTTTTTCTATAGACTAGACAATTTGCTCCCATTCCTCAACTAATGGAATATTTACAGACAACTCCATTAATATAGACAAACACTTCTAATATTTTCTCTCTTCCAACTTTTGTTTAAATCTCTGAGGGTAAGGTGGTCGAGTCTTAGTATATTTTCAGAATAGGCTCCTCAACCATACCCTTACCTTTGTCTTGCATACTACTATCCTCAATATCTGACAATTTCCTTGTTTCTACATTACGTATTTCCTAATAAAAAATAGGATCAATATTATTTTGTGACTCATTTATAGTATGCATAGGTGGATCCATGGTGGTTTACCATATTATGTGGTAAAAGAATGACAATAACTATCATTCTTTGGATTTTGTACTGTATTTCTAGGAAGAGTAACAGGCTGTCTTTGTCTCAACATGGCCGACATTTGGTAAAACTAATGCTCCAATTGTTTGATCGTGGTAGCATGCAACTCAACTTTCTAATTTATCCCTAATAGATCTACCTTAATCTCCTTTAAAGAACTCTCTTAACTTCTTTTGCCTTTTACTAATTTTGATCACCTTGCTTTCATTTAAGACTCGATATCTCGGTTACCTAGCGGAACATATCTATCACATTTCTCTTTGTAGTCATCCTTGTGCCTATAATAGGTATCTCATTCTCTACTACTGTATTTGTACCTATCACCATGATTGTTTTGACCTTGATTTCCTTTTCCTTTGGCTAAAAAACCCATAATTTTTCAGTCCAAATACTTTGCTTCATTATTTGCATTAGACTCAAAACTCTGGAAGTAGATCGTTGTGCCTACACTGCATTCACCTTTTAGGTTTTAATTGCTGCAAATTATTTTTGAAATAGCCCAATATCAGTTCTGAGTTGTGCAACCTCTTGTGCCACTATGTTATCACTAGCTTTATAGTCACTAACAGCTCTAATAGCATATGTACTAGCCCCTCTATCAGCTTCCCGGGTATGCCATCCTTTGTTTGTGACAAAAATCTCATCAAACATCTCTTGCGCTATCTCCCAACGCAGACACATAAGTGCATATCTATATATTGTGTCTACCATCGCCCTAGAGCTAACATTTAAGGATCTTCAAAGTATCTCTAATAGGTTACATCATGGAATCCTATGATGACGTACCATGCTCAACTTTTTTTTGAATTGAAACCATGATTCATACATAGACTCTGCAGGTAACTACCAGAAAACTTGTCTTTTAACTATAGCACTCTAAATCCCAATGCGAATTGTAAAAGAAGAAAAATGATCCAATTATACTAGAAACTCCTAGGGTCCTGCCAAATGCTTCGAGGAATTGACACAACGTTGATGCCATTTGGCTTACTAATGTGAGTAGCAAGAACTGTTTAAACAATCTGCAAAAACAAAATCCTGATCAGTAATCACAGAAAAAGGAAATAGTTAAACGTAACCGGACCTTTATTGTGCATCGTCCTTTACTTCATGTACTTTGCATGGAGTGGAACAGTACAACAGTGGGGATGGTTGAAAAGGATAACAGAGAGACGGCTGGTGTTGTTACCACCATAGCTGGCGTTGGGAAAGGAGGCGGCAGAGACGCCAGTGAAGGCGGTAGAGGCGACATCGGTTATTTTGGTTTTATAGAGAAAGATGAAGTACAGAAAAAGAAAAGAGAGAGAAGATAGGGATAGAGATGGATGGTTTTGGTGAAAATGAGATTAGGGTTTCTTGTTTTGCTTAAAAGGAGAGAAGTGAGAAATTTGATCTCAGCCATTAGAATGGTTTTGATCAATGACTGAGATTAAAGTTATTTTAAAAGAGTCAGAAACATTGAATTTCAATTTGAACTTAAAATTGTTATCAATTTAGCTATAATTGTCATCAATTGAATACAAATTGGCTATAAAATTTATGTTAATTTGGTTAAAGTTGATATTGATTAAGTACAAGATGGCTAAAATTTAAACAAATTAGGAAAAATTATTTTAAGTTAGGCTGCTATTTAATAAATATAATAAGGTATCACTATTAACAATAGACAACGCGTGTAGAATTAAGATTATTTTACGTGTATTTGGGTAGAGGTGTTAGTTAATCTTCAAAGACTTATCCGTCACTAATGACTATTAGTTTTTCGATCTCAATAATGAATCAAGCTAAGATTGATGATCAGCTCAAATACATCTTTGATATCATATTCAGCTGCTTGATTAACTCATGTGAGCTTCACAAGTATTTTCAAAATTGAGTCAAGCTAAGGTTTATTCAGCTTGAATTAATATCAATTCTGACTAAAATTGATATTAATTGAATAAGAATTTGGCTAGACATTACATAAGCTGGGCAAATTGAATTGAATTAGATTGCTATTTAACAAATGTAGGAAAGGCGTAATAATAATAATACTAATAGTACTACTACTACTACTAATAATAATAATAATAATAATAGACAATGTTTGTAAATTATGGGCATGTATAATTGTGGAAATGATTTAATAAATATTAGCAAAATTATTTAAAATATTAGATAATGTAAAAAATAATAATATAAAAATAAATTATATATTTTCAAATCATGATTACGACACGTTAAATTTATTTGATATCAAAATAATGCATAGAAAATATCAAAATTTAAAATTAATAATTTTGCTAAAATAACAGCCTAAGGTCAAAATTGAGTGTCAACATAAGTAATCCGATTTATTCCCATAGATTGACGTTCGTGGAGGGTACAGTGTATCCAGACCTTACAACTAAGATAGCTTGGTTGTTTTCAATATACCCTCAGTTCAAGAAAAATAGCCTGAAGGTGTCCAATTTAAAGAAAAATATTAGTGAAAATTGATTTAATATTAGCCGGTGATCAAATATGATGAGCGATTGAGATTAGACTTGAGGAGATGAGTCAAATTGGGATTAGATATTGGGTTAAATAAATTGAATTGATGATTTCAATTGATCCAGATTAAACTCAATTGACACACATCAAAGAATTCGAAATAAAAATCACAAATATGATTGTAAGAAAAAAATCACAAATTTTAAATGTGCGGTCATGACAAAGAAAGACTCACTACTTTAATCTTCAAAATCGAAATAAAAATTCAAAACAACTGAACCAAATTTATAGAAATTAAATAAAATCTAATTTATTTTGGTTTGATTACGGCTGTCATTTTCGTCAATTCGAAAATCGAAAAAACAAACCAGTATTAAACAAGCAAATCGAACAAACAGGATGTCCACCCCTAATGATAGATGATATATGATTTGAATGAGTATACGATATTTCTTTTGTTTCAATTTATATGACATTCAGTTAATTTGATCTATCGTCAATATTTTAAAATTATAGTTAGTATATTCAAATTTTATCTGAAAAATATCTTTTGCTTCAATTTATAATTTCTTTTGAATTTTGTATAGTTATATGATATATGATTTGAATGAGTATACAATATTTCTTTTGTTTCAATTTATATGAAATTCAGTTAGTCTGATATATCTTCAATATTTTAAAATTATAATTAGTATATTCAAATTTTGTTCTAAAAATATCATACATTGTCATTCGTGTCATGTGAATGATTATAAAAATGTACATATATTTAAAAATATTTTACAAAATTCGTATAGTTTGATCATTAAAAGCAAAAAAAATATCACATAAATTAGAAGATTCATCAATTAATAGTTTTGCCACAAACTGAAATAATTGATAATATAATTAATTTGCAAATGAAATAAAGAGGCTTACAAAATAAATTGTTTTATTCACTTGATCTTTTCCCCTAAAATAATGTATATTTAGTTTAATTAGTGTAGTAATTTGAAGCAAAATAACATAATTTCACTGTTCAATTTATACGATTTAATTTTATTAAGCATAAAGTTTAAGAAGAAAATAACACTTTAAAATATGACAAGTCGTGATATTTATGCGACTATCAATGCTTGTCAACAAGATAAAATGGAAAACTTAAATTAAATTATTTATACATCCATCATTTACTTAAGTCAAAGGAAAAAACATTTTCTCTTTGCGAGATTCAAAAGTGGAGAATACATACCATTCTATGGATACATTAGTGTAACGCCCCGATTTTTTGAACCGAAACGCTACAGGTGCTCATGACCCCGAAGGACCACAAGCTAACACATGACTGATATCTGTACCTATAAACTGCATAATATCTCATAAAATATGCGAAAACATGAACTGTAAGACCATAAGGTTCAATACTAATACAAATTTGAAAAATATGGTATAACAATACCAAAAAGGAACATAAATACTGAAGTCTGGACATCTAATCTGACATCTAGTCCGAAATCCTCTAACTAAACCGAATAAGGAGTTGATGGGACATGTACCCAACTAACTCCAACTATTGAAATAGAAATGAAATCATCATGTCCTCGAAGGATGAGGACTCACGTCTAACTCTGACTGTTGATCCTCGAATCTACTGCTGATTTGGAGCTCATGCCTCTGAACCTATGGTGTAACATAATAGAAAGAACAATAGTGCAAATGCGTCAGTACGTCTGAATATACTGAGTATACGAGTGAGCTAGGCTAAATGCAAAGGGTTATATGCATGGACAATACTGACTAATATGAACGTGAGAGTACATACATACATACGTAATTGTAACTGAACTCGTGGAGATACGGAATACAGAGTCTGAATACTGACAACATGAGTGAACTGATAATGAGATTCAGAAAGATTGAGTTTACTGATATTGATATGTAAATCACTAATAAGTTATGGATCTGATACTGTATTACTGATATACTAAGAGACTGATATTTCATTACTGATAAATGAATGATTGTTTCTGATAGTTGAAATTATGAAGAACTGGTCTGATTGACTGTATCTAACATTCCTGAAGCTGAGTACTGATAGCATGAGTTATGATAACTGTTGTGATTGATATCATAAGTGACTATATCTCACAGTCCATAAATCGAAAGAAAACTACCTGAGTTCCATTCTATTTCTGAGTTGACTGTATCTGACAACCCTGATATACTGAAATCTGAAGACATATCTGAGTTCTTTACTGAGACTAGGTAGCTATAGATAACAGTCCTAAAATCTGTAACTAAAACTATGGGAAGTGGTTATCTAACCGACATGCCCCAATTACGCTATAATAGCTAAGCTGGGGTCCAATCTCTGCCCCGACTAGAGGGATGTCCATACCGCGCCACTGGTAAAGACAACTGTAAGAACCCTATACTGGCAAGTACTCAATGAGACTGGTGGGAACCCTAAATTGATGGGTTAAGCCACCTCATCAACCCTAATCTGATTGTTTAAGATGTCTCAACCTGCGCTGGCTACGTAGTTCTAGAACACGAGGATGACTACTAAGAATCACACCCTGAACTGGCGGGTGAATTCCCACCCTTGGGTTCACTCGGTGCTAACTTCTAGTCCCATCTGAAGGACACTGAACTGAATAACTAAGATAAACTAAATAACTAAACTGAACTGATTAGCTAAACTGATACTGATTAACTGGACTGATACTAGTGGTATTGTTTTGCAGAGCTAAACTAAGTTTACTGGATTCCAATGACTAACGGAATGTACTGAGTTTTGAGGACTGGTTGAGAGTACTAAAGTTATTGAAATTAACTGTGAATACTGAGGTTACTGAGGTTACTGAGCACTGAGATTACTGAGATTACTGGACTACTGAGATAACTGAGATTTCTGAGTTTTCCTGAGTCACATGACTGACTGAATTCTATAGATCATGGCTTGGCTGAGAGTATCATGAAAACATGACATGGCTCTAGGCACATAGCTATATTTTTCGGGTTTAAGTACCCCCAGGACTCGATGGAAGGAAACTGACACAACTTGAATTTCTTGAGTACATGACCATCAATAACAATCCATAATACATGAGTGAGGGATTTCATGAAGTACATGGTCATCATAATAACTATCATGACTAGGAAAGCTTATAATCAATTCATAAATCTCATATTCTAATATCATGGGCATTCCGACAACATATACTATTCATAGCAAGGGCATGGAAACCATTCAAGTGTAAAGGAACGGCAACATATAATGTTTAGTTCATATTGTAATGATTTGGGGATATTATACTTCATTTATTTATTCAACATATCAAACATGGCAGGGAAAGCATGGATATATTTTGTGTACATAATTTATATCTCCATTATCATAAATGCATTATACCACAACAATAACAACACATAATTTGCATGGAAATTCATATTGGAGTGTATGACTAACATGAACTTGTTATTTAGATATCATGAAATCGTATAAATATGAAGTTCTAACATACTAGGCATTTTATCGAACACCTTGCATGCATTCTTTAAGGCATAGGTGGATTTCATACTTGCATTCTATCAATCCATCTAAAGATCATGTTTTTCAACTAACAACATAACTTTCATGAGATATACAGTCACGATACTATTATAGAGTAAAACAAACAAGCATTAACATGGGTATGATCATATCACCACAATCAACCAAGCTTTTGTATTTTAAATGTTGATTCTTAAATTCCACGAACGAAAAAAATCCGTGGATGAACACTACACATACCTTGGAAGGGAGGTTCTTGATGATTGACGGAGGAATTTCCTTGAAATTGGATCTTCAAGCTTAATTATGCAACCCTAGTTGTTTTTCTATTTTAGTGCTCTTGGATGATGAGCTTTGAGATGGTAATAGGGTTGTAATATATTTAGAAGTTATATATTTCGTAGGGTTAAGTTTAGGGACGTGTAAGGAGTGTTAAAAGACTTAATTATCCTAAAAATAACCTAAAACAGAGTGTTTTTGGCACCTGGAACTGACTTAGGTGGTGCCCAAGTGATTGCCAAAGCTAGGTTAGGCGGCACCTAACCAATCGCCTCTGCTTGGGTTGGGCGGGGCCTAACTAATCGCCTATCCTTACTGTCTCTCACAACAAAGGACATAACTTTTCGCTCGGATATTGGATTAAGGCAAAATTGATATCGTTGGAAAGCTAATTGAATTATCTACAATTTGGTGGGTAGAAATATGCAGAAATACCATATTAACATAAAGTTATATTCGTTCAAAGATGACCCTTGCAAAATCGAACACTAAAACTTGATGGATTCGAAAACTCTTGGCTTGTATTACCTTAAGTGACTCATATGAACATGCTTAATGCATCATAAGCTATCTTATCGCTAGGATACTCATTGTAAGTCATGCACTAAAATGCTACTCACAAGATAGGAGGTTTCATACGTAGGAAAAATGGTTCGTCTCCTAGCTTAGAAACATACGGGGTATTACAATTAGGATCAAATGTAAAATAGCGATCATGTAATTTTTCACTAAAGAGAATTAGGATTAACCCCTATGATCATATCTGACTCCGTGCCCCTGCTTACACTATAAAAGAAATTATATAAAATCAAAATTATTTTACCTCAAAATTTTTCTATGAATTTAATATATATATATATATATATATATATTTGTCCATATATATATATATATACACATTTATCCATATACCTACGAATTTACCTAGAGATAAA
This sequence comes from Capsicum annuum, assembly GCF_002878395.1. NCBI lineage: Eukaryota > Viridiplantae > Streptophyta > Magnoliopsida > Solanales > Solanaceae > Capsicum > Capsicum annuum. Next base: position 92,683,354 of record NC_061117.1, on the reverse strand, counting down.
ATACCCACCGATATATTTCCCCAGAAAATATCGCAAGTAATAATTTCGCAGGTGAATCTCCAAGAACAAGTCCCCAACAAAATTCGCAGCACCAAATCCCCAAATAATTTTTCAGGTAATAAAATCCATTACATAAATTCCCACCAAAATATCTCTAAGTAAATCCATAGGATAAATTACATGGAGATTTTTGTATGGATTTAAAATATATATATATTTGTTCATATACCTACGGATTTACCTAGAGATAAAATATCTGTCGATATATTTTTCCAGGTAATGTCATAAGTAATAATTTCGCAGATAAATCCACAGGACTAAATCTCTAGCAAAATTCACAGCACAAAATCCCCAAATAATTTCCTAGGTAATACTATTCATTGCATAAATTTCTATCAAAATATCTCTACATAAATTCGTAGGATAAATTACATAGGAATTTTTCTATGGATTTAATATATATATGTATATGTATATATATATATATATGTATATATATATATATATATATGTATATATATATTTGTCCATATACCTACAGATTTACCTAGAGAACAAATACCCACCGATATATTTCCCTAGATAATGTCGCAAGTAATAATTTCACAGGTAAATCCTCATGGATAAATCCCCAGCAAAATTCGCAGCACAAAATCCCCAAATAATTTCCTAGGTAATAAAATCCATTACATAAATTTCCACCAAAATATCTCTAAGTAAATCTTTAGGATAAATTACCTGGGGATTTTCTTTATGGATTTAAAAAATATATATATTTATTCATATACCTGTGGATTTACCTAGAGATAAAATATCTGCTGAAATATTTCTCCAGGGAATATCGCAAGTAATAATTTTACAGGTAAATTCCCAAGAATAAATCCCCAGCAATAGTTGTAGAACATCTCATAAATGAAAAAATAATGTGGTAGAGTCAAATCTTGCCCGTGGGACATAATTTGTAGTTTGAAACTACTTGAGCCAAGTCCTGCCTCTAAGGCAATAGTTGTAGAGCATCTTATAAATGAAAACATAATGTGGTAGATTCAACTCTTGCCTGTGGGGCATAATTTGTTGTTTGAAGTTCTTGAGCTAAGTCTTGCCTCTAAGATAATAGTTGTAGAACATTGCATAAATGATAAATCTTAGCTTGTATTACCCTAAGTGACTCATATGAACATGCTTAATGTATCATAAGCTATCTTATCACTAGGATACTCATTATAAGTCATGCACTAAAATGCTACTCACAGGATAGGAGGTTTCATACCTAGGAAAAATGGTTCGTCTCCTAGCTTAGAAACATACGGGGTATTACAATTAGGATCAAATGTAAAATAGCGATCAGGTAATTTTTCACTAAAGAGAATTCGGATTAACCCCTATGATCATATCTGACTCCGTGCCCCTGCTTACACTATAAAAGAAAATATATAAAATCAAAATTATTTTACCTCAAAATTTTTCTATGAATTTAATATATATATATATGTATATATATATATATATATATATATTTGTCCATATATATATATATACATTTATCCATATACCTACGAATTTACCTAGAGATAAAATACCCACCGATATATTTCCCTAGAAAATATCGCAAGTAATAATTTTGCAGGTGAATCTCCAAGAATAAATCCTCAACAAAATTCGCAGCTCCAAATGCCCAAATAATTTTTCAGGTAATAAGATCCATTACATAAATTTCCACCAAAATATCTCTAAGTAAATTCGTAGGATAAATTACCTGAAGATTTTTGTATGGATTTAAAATATATATATATTTATTCATATACCTGCGGATTTACCTAGAGATAAAATATCTGTCGATATATTTCTCTAGGTAATGTCGTAAGTAATAATTTCGCAGATAAATCCCGAAGAATAAATCTCTAGTAAAATTCACAGCACTAAATCCCCCAATAATTTCCTAGGTAATACTATTCATTGCATAAATTTCTATCAAAATATCTCTACATAAATCCGTAGGATAAATTACATAGGAATTTTTCTATGGATTTAATATATATATATATATATATATATATATATATATATATATGTCCATATACCTACAGATTTACCTTGAGATAAAATACGCACCAATATATTTCCCTAAATAATGTCGCAAGTAATAATTTCACAGGTAAATCCTCAAGGATAAATCCCCAGCAAAATTCGCAGCACAAAATCCCCAAATAATTTTCTAGGTAATAAAATCCGTTACATAAATTTCCACCAAAATATCTCTAAGTAAATCCGTACGATAAATTAACTAGGTATTTTTCTTATGGATTTAAAAAATATATATATTTATTCATATACCTGTGGATTTACCTAGAGATAAAATATCTACCAATATATTTCTCCAGGTAATGTCGCAAGTAATAATTTTACAGGTAAATTCCCAAGAATAAATCCCCAGACAAAATCCCCAAATAATTTCCCAGGTAATAAAATCCATTACATAAATTTCCACCAAAATATCTCTAAGTAAATTCATCGGATAAATTACCTGGGGATTTTTGTATGAATTTAAAAAATATATATATTTGTTGATATACCTGCGGATTTACCTAGAAATAAAATACCCGCTGATATATTTCCCCAGATAATGTTGCAAGTATGAAATTTGTGCAATATGGCGCCAAATTTACCTGCGGAATTTGTTGCAAAAATATAGTTTGCAGGTAATATATTTTAATATTGATGAATTTAATAATTTCATAGGTAAATCCGCATATATTTCCTGTGATATTATTCCGTAGGTAAAATTCTCAGGTAATAAGCAGTTTTCTAGTAGTGTAGTTTGAAAGTCCTTGAGCTAAGTCTTGCCTCAAAGGCAATAGTTGTAGAATATCTCATAAATGAAAATATAATGTGGTAGAGTCAAATCTTGCCCGTGGGACATAATTTGTAGTTTGAAAGTACTTGAGCCAAGTCCTGCCTCTAAGTCAATAGTTGTAGAACATCTTATAAATGAAAACATAATGTGGTAGATTCAACTCTTGCCTGTGGGACATAATTTGTTGTTTGAAGTCCTTGAGCTAAGTCTTGCCTCTAAGATAATAGTTGTAGAACATTGCATAAATGATAACATAATGTGGAAGAGTCAACTCTTGCCCGTGAGTCATAATTTGCAGTTTTAAAGTCCTTGAGCTAAGTCTTGTATATAAGGCAAGAGTTGTAGAACATCTCATAAATGAAGACATAATGTGGTAGAGTCAACTCTTATCTGTGGAACATAATTTGTAGTTTGAAAATTCCTGAGCTAAGTCTTTCCTCTAAGGTAAGAGTTAAAAAACATGTCATAAATAAAAATACAATGTGGTAGTGTCAACTCTTGTCGATGAAACATAGCTAGTTGTTTGAAAGTCATAAGTCTTGCTTCTACAATGTGATAGTGTCAACTCTTGCCCATGACACATAGCTTGTTGTTTGAAAGTCATAAGTCTTGCCTATATAATGTAATAGTGTCAAGTCTTGCTCATGAGATGTAACTTGAATGGAAGAATTCGAAGGAAAGAACAAAAATAATTAAAATTATGAAAAAAGAAGAAAATAAAAAAAATATTAAAAAATAAAAATCAAAGAAAATGTAGAAGTTGAGAGAGAATACAAAAAGAATAAAGGTTGATAAAAATAAAAAAAAGATTAAATAAAAATAAAGGTCGATAAAAATTTATAAAGAAAAAATAAAATTTAAAGAAAAATAAAAAAAAGTTTTTTTTATAAAAGCGGACATTGAGAGTGTAATGAAAAAAAGTAAGGGTTGGGAAAAACTAAAAAGAACAAAAAAAAAAGAGGAAAGATAAAATAAAAAATCAAAGTAAAATGAAAAAAAAAGAAGTTGAGAGGAAAAATGTAAGGGTTGAGAAAAATCAAAAATAAAAAGAGAAAAAAATAAAAGTTAAAGATATAAATATGGAGTTGTTATCCATTATGATGATCATTTATGTAATTTACTCTATTGGACAGAGGCAATTTCGTCCTAAAAATATTAGTTAATAGGTATAGGATATTTTAAGAAAACTTTTTTATTTGAGGCTAAAATTTGAAAGCCACCTTAAATTTGAGTCTATTCTTGAGATCTACCCCTTTTTTAATTATTTGTCCTCTATTCTATTTTTTAAATTATTTTTTGTTTGGCCCATGGGCCAGCCCAGTCCAACCCACATTACTCAAGCCCCACGGGCCAACGGGCTTATATGGGCCGGGCTAAAAAACTCTGTTCTTCAATGGGCTGTAAAAATTTTAGCCCAACCATATTAAATTACAGGCTGGATCAAGCCGACCCAACGGACCATCCATATTGACGGCTCTAGAAGTTATAATTGTTATATCTTTTCTCTTTTCTTTTATTTACTTATTAACCTTTTTTGTTAATCATATTTCACACTAATTAATCTCTAATTAATTACTAAGAACTCCATTAAATACACCTTCTTCATCGCTAACCCATCCACTCCAATCTCATCTTATCAAAAAATTTATGTCCAGCCATCATAACTACCATTTATTTACTTGTAACCATCACCACATCGCATTTAATTCTTTTTCTTCTTCTTTTTCTTCTTCTCCATACACCACCATTATGGAGAAGATGAAAATTCTTTAAATGTAATGTCGAAAATGGTGGTTCAGTTTGGGTGTTGGAGAAGAGAGAAGAAAATAATGATGAAGATGCAACAAAGAAAGAAAGAAAAGTATAAAAAAGTCAAAAAATCAAAAATCAAAAAGAAAAACGTAAAAAATTTTTAGAAACACACCTCTTTTTTGTTTATTTTTATTTTTGTGCCATGTCAGATTTTTGGCAGAAAATAAATTTACTTTTAAATAGTACAAGTGTGTATTAGGTCACTTTAATAGTTGCCTCCTGGACTTTTCGAATATAGTTTAAGATTGTTTTGATGCCTTTTTCCTTATTTTTTACATCTTTAGTACATAGATCTTAGACCCTTGGTAATGTCCATGACATATCTGTATTGAAGGAAACACATTTATCCAGTTAAATTTGTAAACGTAATTCAAGAACACATCCATGTTATGTCAAAGTCTATCCATTTTACTTTATTTCCAATAGCGCCGGCCTAGACATGTGCAATTGCAGTGCAAGGAAATGAACCTTCTTTCCCTCTTATAAATGTTCATCCACTTGAAAAAGTACTATACTTTCTTATGGCCACCAATTTCATTTCCAAGTCAAAAATGACCAGAAATCGTTTTATTACTATCTAGGATTTTGTAACAATCTATTATAAGAAAAAAAGCACAAAGCAAAGATATCAAAAAAAGAATTTGACAATATAAGATTGTGCAGATGATAAACATCCTCTACTTTCAATCTTAAGGTTGTGAATCCTAATTATCATAAAAGAAATAAAAAGGTGAGAGTTCTCAGGATGAAGTAAGAAGAAAAAAATACCAAAAGAAGAATTTCCCTTTTCTGTTCTTAAAAGATTAATTAGGTAATAGGTAGTGTTGTTTATCGTCGATTTGGGATAGTTAAATTTATTTGTAGGTTAAGATTACGTGTTACGGTCTTAATTTTAATTATTAGTGAACATTTTCTAAGAAGTGAATAATGTAAAAGAAAGAAAAAATATATTAATAAAACAACTTTTGTAACAAATTTGAGTGATAACGTAGACCATCGTTGTAACAATCATTGTAGTAATTTTTAGTTTTTACTGTGTTTTAATCATTTTACCTTATCCATAGTTACTATATGCTATTTATGAGTTTTAGGGTTGGTTGGTACGGTCCCCGAAGCATTGGAGAGTGATATGAGGGAGTTTGAGGTTTTGAGTAGCCTTAGAAGTGATTAGTTTAACTTTGGACAATATTTTGTGATCGAAGTGTCAGATGGTGATTATGTTAGTTTCATGAGATTTGGAATATCGATTTTGAGCTAGTAGTATGATTAGTTCAGTTCTTGAGCCTTTATATTGTATTTCATGTGTTTGGACAAAAACTAATTAATATAGCTTGAAAGGGTTTCGGGAGCTAACTTGTTGAAAATGAAAATTTTTCATAAATCTAACAATTTTATTGAATCTAAATAAGCTAGTAGCATATTTGGTTTATTTGTATGGATCCTGAACGAATCTCGAGGGTCTATTCAGAGATATTTCAAGACTTGTACACTGCTGGTTTTGCTGATATCTGGTGCAATATGAATCCTTCTTCGCGTTCATAGGCCCATGGTCACATTCACGGTGAAGAAAAATATTATTCATTGCGAACACGATGGTAGGACCATTTGTAAAGGGTTAGCAGGTTTGGGTCTGGGTCGGTCTTCATCGTAAATGCGATGGTTTGACCGCATTTTTAGCGCTCGGTTGAGTTAATCTTCATGTTCGTATCTTGGGGCCCATGGTCGCGAAGAGTAAATTATACCTGGATAGAATTTAATTCTTTTCTCGTTCAAAACTCCATTTTCACTATTTTTAGAGCTTGAGGGGTCATTTCTCGGAGATTTCAAAGGAAATTTTCAGTAATCTTGCATGCGTAAATCCTAAACTTATATTTTCATCAATTTTTATTAATTTCTTTACAAATCTATATTCAAATCTTTGATTTTAAAGTTGAATTTTAGGGTTTTTTACTCGGTAAAGTACAAAGTTAATTTTTCTATGAGTTCAAATCTTATTTCAACTCATTTTTGGTTGAATTTTCACATTTAGAACCCTCATAGTACGAAAAATAGGATTATTAGAGAAAATTTCAGTTCAATCCCTTTTTGATTATAAGTTGATTTTTGAACTATTTTTGGACTCGTATGAAAATATTTTTAGACATGTATGAAAGTAGCCAATATAGATATCAATGGACTTCTTTTGACATATAGAGATTTTATTTTTGATATCTTTGATCCATTATTAGACCACTTATGAAGACAAGCTCCATGTTGAAGGATGCAAGCTTGGGTTTTGGCTTTTTGAGGTAGGTTATGGCTTAACTTTCTTCACACTGGACTGAATAGTTAACCATTCATGTAAAGTATGCTATTGGGTTTAGAGATTGCATCATGAGATTTGTATTTTAAGATAGTTATTTTATCATTATGAGATAGTTTTTTAATAATATGCCCGTCTAGGGAGCTAATTGAGCATTATTATTAACTTAAGGGATTAACATTGTTATGATGCCCGAGTAGGGGTGATATGAATATTATATTTGACTTGAGAGATAATTATTATGGTGATATTCAAGTGAAGGATTGATATTGGTCTTCTTTGATCCTTATATGCCATTTATCTTTATTGTGATAACCGAGTGGGGGCTTGAATTGATATTATTGACGTCTTACATGACTGTTCATTACTGTGGTGCCATGAAATGAGTTATATCATGATTTATTGAGATATTGGGGAGATTTGAGATTATTTAATACAATCATGGGCTTGATTCATTATATATGATATTGCATTGATTATGAGCATGCATCCCCATTTCATTCATCCATATACATGGGACTAGCACCACAAAAAATCATTGATTTTGAAAGAAAATAAAATACTTTATAAAACTTTTGACCAAACTTTTGCTAGCAATATTGATTGATAAATGAGATTGCGATTGTGAAAGTATATGAGTTGCGAACCCCAATGGGCCATGTCCTAGAAGCTTATACTCAGAAGGTGTAAATGAGTCCATGAAATAGCTACCACGCAATGACACACTTTAACTTCGTCCCATTAAATTTGTATTTCTTTACATCATTTGAACTTCTATTTATGTATTTTCATGTGTCATCTTTAGTCTTGTTTAATATGTTCGTACATAGTTATTCTTATATAGATATTATACTTGTAGAAATGTTACGAGATACTATTTGAGCCACCATTGGGAACTATTCTGTATACATGTGGAAGCATGCTTATAGTATTCTTTACTTGTTTTATTTTTTGCTTTGCTCACTTAGCCTTTGATACCTACTGAGTATAAGTGAACCTTACTCACCCCTACTTGTATGCCCTTTCAGTCCAGATTTTAGTCTGAGTATGACCCTCGATAGATGATTCACACTATGAGAGTTGACCCAAAGTGCTGGTAAGCTCCTGTCTAGAGCCTTGCTCCAGCCCCTATTTATTCTTTGTATTTTGTATTCGGAGACAACCATGCGTTGTTAGATTTCAGTATTGTATAGATGCTCTTGATACTTATGAAACTAGGATTTAGGGTTTAATTGTATTTTCATTCATATATTTCGAATTTTATGACTAGTATGGCTTGACTTTTTTCTAAAAGTCTTGTATTGTTTCATTTCTTCTCTTTTTAGTATTTCATATCTATTATGATTTTTCAACTTACCTACCAAGATTTGGATGTGGTAGGCGCCATTATGACCTCGACTTTTGGGTTGTTACATTCTTTCAACTATAGAAAAGTTATAACCATAAGAGCAAAGTAAACGAAGGTAATGATAGAAAAATAGTAAATCAACTAAATAAATAAAGATTTTAATAATGCAACTAAGATTTTTATCGCTTAAGACAGAAAGAAGAAAAATTAAATCCTTTACAATAGAGAGAGAGTAAAGCAGAAATTAGATCCTTTATAATACCAAGGGAGTTACGATTTATGGGGTGCCAGTATTGCCTATGGACAATAGTATAATTCCACTTTCCTTGTGTCATTGAAGAGTATACTACCTATTAGCGTGTGTCAGACTCGATTCTATTAAAGGCTGTCATTGCTCTCTGAAGGCCTTGATACATTATCCTTTTATTTATTTTTTGGTGTGTAATCACCATCCTAGCTAGTATCGAGCTAATTCACTCTTTCTTGAGTGGAAGTCTCATTGTATTAACATCATTCTCAAGATAATGCCACTGTGGGTGGGGTCCTATTATGCCTGGCTCATGTCGTCCTATTTGGCCTAATCCTTTAAAAGTTATATTAACCTCATACAGATAGTCTCTCTGTCTTATGATTGCGCAAACCTGATTTGAGCAAAGAAATAATTAATCCCTGAAATGTTCCTTACACTCACCTCTAATTTTGTTCCCTCTTCCTTAAAGCATTACATCACTTGGACCTTTAACGTCATTGTATGTCAAATCCTATCTCTGTTTGAAATGTGTTCATAAAAAAAGGGGCTACATTTCTCCTTGAGACTTGTACTGACTCTTTACATTCCCCAATGATTCATATTCCTCCAACGTGCCTATATATTAAACTTCTCCAATAAAGTTTCCTTTACTTTTTACCTGCATTATCTTACAATCTTGTTTCTTTAAAAAGAAACTTTCCAAGAGATTTGTCCAATCATAAGATAATCTTTTCCTGACTTTGCTTATGTCTCATTATTCTAGTTCCCATCATCTTTCAGTAAGCTTAGATGATTCATTCTGTGGTTATGCAGGGGGCAGGGTCACTTCTAGCTTCGCCGAGAAGCATATTATGTAATGATATTTTATAATTGTGATGACTTTAAGGGCCCATCATCACAAGAAATATATGATTAACCTATTTGACAAATACCTATTTGAGGTAACCTCGACAATTATTCTTTCTATTCATGACACTTGCAGTTGGACATTTGACTTTCACACAGAAGTTTCTCATCTTACTAATAGGATTACAACCCATAGGTCTAGTTTTATTTTTCTATTTAACTTATCATTTGTCTTAGGTTGGGGCAACCCAATCTATGATGTCATCATTTTATTTTGTCGGACTTTCTAACTAAGCTTGGGGAAGCTTGGTTTTGTCTTTTGAAAACTCGTACCCTTCCATAGGGTTTTAAAAAACTTGAACGATGTGGATTTTATGGTAACACATCTTTTTTTCTCTTTTATCTGAGACTAGCCTATGGTGTCATAGTCGGACTAGTACCCCATGATCCTTGCTTTATTATGGATGATCTGAATAAGTTTCTCAATTCGGTTGGTCATCACACTTTGTAGTCATAACATCCAAAGATTTAGCTAGAACATCACTACCTTCTCCTTGGAATGCTCATTGTAAGTCACTTCTTATCTCTTATTTGTCTATCATCATTGTCTATAGGTAGTTGCCTAACCTATTTTTCTATGTAGGTTTCTAGTGGCATCCGTTAGTGAGTGTCTTCTCTACTCTCTCTGTCCCCTTTATAGAGTTGGTCTATAGAATCTTTACATTAGGAAGGACCAGAACTTATGTTGTCCTCTCTTCTTTTCTTTATGATCTATCCTGCTCTCTCGGTATGTTATGTTCCCTTGAGCTTTCTTTCTATACTTTGTTCTTTTTAGTTATCTTTTTTTTTTAAATACAAATTCCTTATTGAGGGGAGGACCATCAGTTTTTTTGACCTTTGCCTTTATCCTCCTACACTTGAGTGATCCCCCTAACAACATCAATGCCCTAACCCGTGGGAATGAACCCAACCTCTCAAGCTACCCACCCAATATAGTAATGTGTGTCCATGACCTAGTTGTGGTTCTTTTTTCTCGAAGGTGAAGGTACCGGCAATAGAGGTAGAAATCTTAGATTATTTTGATGATTCAGACTCTGAGCCTCCAAAAATGAAGTCTAGGAAGAGGAATTGTGTTGGTGGCTCTTCGGCTCATAGACATAGTTTGCTCCTTGTTGGTCTAGAATTTTCTCTTGGTCCTTTCCATATTCACTTGTTATGGTCTCCTAGTAAAAGTTCTGGATCTAGGCCTAGAGTTCCACTTAACCAAGGACCTCCCACTTTCTTGGTCCAACTTAAGAATGATCTTTACAGGCTAATTATCCAATTTCTTGCATTGACAGGTGGACTTTTTATTTATGGGATAGTTATTACGTCATTTTCCATAGATACATATTTTATGAAAAGACCCACAAGAGTAGAAAACTACTTTAGTGCCTTTATTTACCTCTATAATTAGGAGAGGTTGGATGCCGTTCTGACCAAATGGATAGCCAACGAGAGTGCCTATGCTTTAGCCCAGGTAAACAGATCCTTCCCTTGCAACCCTGTCTAACAATTTCCTCTCCATTATATTTTTTATTTTTCACATTTCTCCATATTTCGTTTTTTAGGCTAGCCTCTTGGATACGGAGAATATATAGTGGTGGCAGGTGGAGCATCAAACTTTAGAGGCACATAGTGCTATGCTAGAAGTAGACTGGAGTTTGTTGCTTACCAATCTTTCCTGGTTGAGTCCCTTTCCCAGCATAATTCTAAGATTGACTCTCTTAGTCTCTGAAGTAATGAAGCTCGATGAGAAAGAGAGCCCGTTTAAGTGGATTCTAATGAGAAACTCCTAGAAATTGAGGGTCTTAAAAAGGAGAGTGCAATACAGGAAAAGGTGATTGATGGGTTGCTCTATCAATAGAGTGTTTTATGGCAGAGATTCATGGTATACTTTAGGGTACAAACCCCAATTATTTAAACAAAGATTCGATTCACATTGTGCCATAAGAGTGAGTCATGCTGAGGGTCACAAACTTAGAGAGAATATCTAGTAGATTACACCTAATAATGCCCAAGATATACCTTTACTCTAAATTTATACGGTTTTTGTCAAATATAGTAACCCAAAAAATTTAGGGTCGAATCCCAAGGGAATACGTCAAATCATGGCTCTTAGCTGCTGTAATCAAGGGGTAAAACTAGAAAAGTAAATGGGGGATTTGAGTAGCAATATTGAACAAGTAGCAAATATTAATTTTAGTTGTAATTAGTCGTAGGTGAACACTAAGATTGTGTTTCCCCTGGCTTCTCAACAACGTAGACTTATCAAGCTTTGTTAAACTAACCCGATACCTTGCATGCAAAATCTGATAAGTTATGTACCATCAACAGTCTTTTGGATGAGCGGATGGATTTCGCCCTTTGTCTTTTGAGTCTTAGGAGATCGTCTTAATAACCCTTATCTTAATCCTAGTTAACTATTTATTACCTTTTGAGTCTCTAATTATTAGATAACAGCTAACCATCTTACTTAGATAATACCTAGTAGCGTGGAGCAACAGTTAAACTTCAAATTACTGTTGTAGTTATCTTTTCCTAGTCACTACTCAACTTTTCGAGTAAGTAGCACTAATCTAAGTAGGATCCTAACATTTGCAACCGCTAAGATATCTATTAAAGTGAAGACAATTCAATGCATGCATAGGTATCAGTTTAGAACAACAATAATACTTCCCCTAATTCGTCAATCCGCCAGGGTTTCCACAACCCTAGCTAAGTGTTTTTAGCCACTCATTCTTGTGAAGTAATCAATAACATTCATGATCGAATGCATAAGATGAAATCACAATATCACAAGTAAAAATTCAAAACTTTTACTGAATGAATTAACCGAAATCAATACAAGAGAATTCCAAGACAAAAATCGAATCTCAAAATCAAAATATATTTTTAAGTATCAAGAGTGCATAACTGCTACTAAAAAACACATAAGGGGTATTTATAGTACGTGAGGAAATCTTACAATGAAAGCCCGGACGAAAAATAACAAAAAAGGGTTGGTGGCCACTTATGTGTGTCCACATGTGGCCTGGCCTTGAGCGCATGTGCCACAGGCAGCCTAAGGATGGGAGCATTTAGACATCTACATATACCAGTAAAATTTCCTGTAGCTTCTCCTCTCAGGATTTTGGACTTCTAGACTTAACTTACCCACATACCGTCCATATGTGTTACATGCCATCCATATTTTTACATAGGTAAGTCCCGAACATTCTTTTTTAGCTCATTCACTCTCCGCATCTTCAATTTTGGTACTTACCTTAGTCTTATATAGATAACATAACTCTATTTTTCATCTTTTTTAGGAACTTAACATCCAAAACCTAGTTTTCGATAAAACATACCCAAAATACATCATATATAACAAAACAACCTAAGAAACTTGCATATTTTCATAGATTTAAGTGTCGAAAGTGCGATATTTCTATATCACATCAACACTATCAACTTAGAATTTTTGCATGTCCTCAGGCAACACAACAAAACAAAATAAAACATGATGCTTAACTAAGAAAATCTAAGCTATTCAAGACAGTCAATCAACACTTTAAGCTTAAATCATAACACCCCCTCCTATCTCAACATTTAAAAACCAATCGTGTATAAACATTAAGCACAACAATGTGACACAATGGGATTAAGGTATGGAATTACATTAGCAATAAGCAACCATGCATATATAGACAAGTTACACTACCCAAAATAAGTATGTAGCTAGTAAAATGACTCATGTGCCCTCACAAAATAGAATTCCCACTCACTCATATAAAATAATACATGTCAATGCAAGGACAGTAAAGAGATACTCATACTCAGAAGAGAAACTCCATGCAATGTCGATCAAATATCATAGGCTTGCCCTTATTTTCTTTACCTAAGATTTCACAATGTCAAGTTAGGATCACTATAGGACTTTCCTCAGCTTGTAATGTAGGCTTGGGGGATGGTATGGTACTTATGGATATTAAATGACTAAGTCTCCTTGGCATTACACTAACTTTGGGGTCCACTTATTAACTATCTTTCTTTTTATTCCTCCCTTATTTCTCTCCCTTTTTATTATTTATTGCACATTCAGGTTGGGTGTGGTCTCTTATTCTTTCTTTTTTACCTTCTTCATAATTTTTATTTTTCTTTTTTCTTTGCTACCACACCCAACCCTACTAACTTTTTCTCTTATTTTACCCTTTTACACACCCACTTTATATCACACACCCCTATGATAGCCACCCTTAACTTAAGCGATTTGCCTGAGTTGACGTGCATAATGTCCAATAAGGAATGGGCCAAAATAGGCTATTGCAACAAAAATGGGAAGGTGAACAGTGAAACACTATGATACAAGCATAGAGAGCACAAGGTTTACAACGTCTTGTAGAAGGTTCAAGCTTCGGATTGTCAAAGGATCAAGCCTCGGATTTGCAAGTACTTGAAGACCTTTTGGAACCATTAAAAAGCCTTGTCCAAATTCAAGAGATAAGGAGGGATTTATACATCATTGTGGTCTTTTAAGACCTTTCTTTTACATTCCAAAGGAGCACCCTTCATTAAGGGTATTTTAGTCATTATTATGTAATAGTATAAATAGACCTTTTAGCTTCCATTTTCATTAGACTTTTGATAAAATGGAATATTATTCATATTTTGTAGCTTTAGTCTTGTATTTGTTAGCCTAAAATCCAAACTTGAAACCCTAATAGCAATTGAAAGTTAGTTTTCACTTGTCTTGGGTAATTTGGAAAGAAAGGTTTGATTGAGGAAGTGTGAGTCCTTTGAGTCACCTAAGAAAGTGGTTTGAGCTTCTATTGGTGTTGTGTGTTTGATGGTTTGAAACACCTTCTTGTGCTATTCACTTGGTAGGAGTAAGGGTCTCTCTACTATCTTTATGTTTATGCAATTCTTCTTCTTCAACTACTTCTACTGTGTTGTTTTTCTCTGTGCTTGCTGATTTTTGCATTTTTGGGTAAATTTCGTGTGTTTGGTGGTCTATAAGCTATCATTTGATATAAAATCCATGTATTAGATTTTTTCCCACAACTCTAAGTTTTGGATCTAAGAAAATCTCAACAAAAAAGAGTGTAGAAAATTGAAAATCACACAAAAAAAATTGTAAACCCATTTTTGTGTTTTGGCAGATTTTTAATCTTAGATCTGCATGTTTTTGTGTTGATTTTTTGGTTTCAAGTGCTAGATTCTTGTTCCCTATCACCTAGGGAGTCTAGATCTATATTTGGAACAAGATTTGGTTGTTTTTGAGCTATATCCACAATTATTGTAACTTGTTCAAAGCTTTTGGAGGTGAGATCCGTTTTGGGTTTGTGTTGATAACATGATTTGTGGCTGATTTTATGGTGGTTGTGCTTGTCTTGGCAAAAGGAACCTAGATCTAAAAGAAAAATTGAATTCGGGGTTCATTTACCTAGTGGTCAAACCTTGGTCAACTTTGAATATTCATATTGTTCTTCCTCAATCTTTATATCTTGTTAGAGAAGAATATTCAAAAGTTCTTGTTTGATCTTGAAAATGGAGGAAAGAGAGTGTACTGGTTGTTCAAGGCAATTTCCAAAAAGCTTACTAGTCTTGCCGAAAGAAGAAAACAACGGAGACAAAAGGAATCTTCAAGTACAATTACAAGTACAAGGGGGAACCAATTCATTTCTAATCCATTTTAAAACTTGAAAAGGCTTCAAACTTGAATATTTTTCCCTCCAAATGAATTCTCTTCCTTCTCTAAGTGTTGTTTGGCCGAGACAAGAATTTGAGAATTGAAAATTTTGAAAAAGTGACGTCCAATCATAGCTACCACATCATCACTATATAAACAACCAAATTGAGTTCTAAAGTAGATTTCTAAGTTTCTATTTGTTGTTTATAGTTTCTTTTATATTGATTATATCACTAATTATCAAACTAGTAAGTACCTACTAGGTTGATAATTAGTCTTGAGTCCGTTTTGTTCGTGTCTTTGCTTTTTGTGCGCTTTTCTTGTTTTTAAGTCGTAGTAGTTTGTTAGTTCAAATACATGCATTATTTTATTTGAGTCTTATCAAACAAAAATTGATTCCGGACCAAGGCATATTCACGACTCAACTCACTTACCAAGTATTGTAAAGTATTTAACATTTGCGAGACCAAGTGTTAGGTGATATCCGAGTGTGAATGTGTGAGGTTATTTGAACTAACTTATTTGTTTGTTTTGTAGGTTTTTGCCTTTGATATTTTTTGCTCTTTTTAGGTACCTTGACAATGGAAGGAACAACATCATCCACTCCGGATATTTATAGTATTTATACTTCCTCGGATCCTTTTGAAAATTTCCATTGGCACCTTGAAAGTCTACGCCAATTGATGATTAAAGCATTCCATCTAAGCCGAATCACCACTAACCAAGATACTAGCATTTTGCCTAGTATCAATTCTCATTGTGTGTAGGTTCAAGATAATATACTTCCACTGGAGGATTCAAGGAGAGTTCCTCAAGAACATATGGTTGTTGATCAAATGGAGCTCTTGGCTAAGAATTCCAACTTTAGGAAAAATGACAAAGAGGTGATGCAAGTAAGAATTCTTGACAAACTCCCTTGTAATGAGAGCTTCCCAAAGGAACAAATGGGCTGCCATGATCTAAACCTAGGGTAAGGCCATACCTCATGTGAGCTAAAAGGTAACAATGCTATCTCCTACACTCCTATAAACTTAGAATGCCGTCATATGGCTAGTAGTAGCCAAGTGGATGTAGTTGATGGTTTTCTTGGAGGAGAATTGCATGAGTCTTCCCTTTATGATACTCTTGATGTTGTTAGGTTGAATAATGACCAACTCTTATTGTGAGTATGCAATCACTAGTTGATCCTTTAGATGACGAAATCAATTATTTTTATAAGAATGATTTGTGTCCATCTAGGGCTAGCACTTATAACTTGAGTAAGGTTTCATTACCAAGTGAAAATAACATTCACACACTAGTTGAACCTTGTGAAAACCAAGGTGATTACACATTGGTATGTGAGTTACCAACAACTAGTGAGCATATGAATGTTGATCAACCTACTCACGAATGTAGCCCACTACTTAAGCATGTGTGTGGTGCATTGGATAAGTATCAAGTTAGTGATGAATTTGATAGATTTTATCATGGTATTGGAGATAATTCTTTGAGCATGTTGTATGATGAAACCCATATTGATAGATTTGCTCAAAGAAACCAAGAAAAGGCACAATCGGGTGAAGGTGACCTTGAATTGCTTGAATATTTTGGAAACCTGAATTGTGATTCTTCTTGTGAACATGTTTTTTTGTGTGATCCCTTTTCTTATTATGGTGATTTATATCTATGTGGGGATTACTCTCTTAAAATAGACAGTGGTGCATGCTTAGAAATTCCATCTATTTCTTCTCTGTGTGTTTCCTATGTTGAGCATCCTAGTGATGATGAACTTGGAACTAGTGAATACTTGCATAAGGGAACCATAGTTTAAGTTGATTTGTGTGACACCTTTCTCTACTCTCTATTTTCCTTTGATGACGTGCATGCTATTGTAGAGAGTATGTTTAGATTGGGTGAAGCCTATGGGGAAAAAAGTGTTACCTAAGGCCATTCTTTCCATTTCACCCCGATGCAAAATATGGATATGATGATGTTGGCACAACCACGTTGTTGATTGGCTTACATGACTAGAAAAGTATTATTCCTGAAAACCCGAAGGAAAAAGTGTTATTGTCCTCTTGGGATAATGTTTCTAAATGTGCATCCTTACTTGACACACTTGTTCTTTAATTGAATAAATCCCAACTTGTGGATGCCAAGTTGATGTTTTACTTGAGGGAAAGAAGTCATATATGCTTAATTGATTTAATTCCATCCTTGTGTACCTTATGTGCTATATTTTTTAGACCAAGTGACCCTCTTGTAGATGATAGCACCTTCGGTGATGTCTTCACACATAATTTGTTCCTATACTACCTCTTTGCCTATGATGATAATCATGTTAATTTTGAATTGACGTAATGTAGAGGTAGTAAGTTTGGTGGCTGGTTTCTTGCTTGAATGATGATGATTGTGAGTTTAGTAGCCTAGTGAAAGGAGTGGGTCACCTTAGATTAACCCTTTTGTCTTCAACTTCCATTTGACCCTGGAATACTTTTGAGTCGTGGAAGGTGTAGTTTCGGTTCATACTCAATTCCTTTTGATGTTTATGCCATCCACTTTTTTATAACCTTTTATGCAAAAATTTTCATGCCAAATTTTAAAGATATCTGGGTGTATGTCTAGTGTGAGCAACCATGGGTTGATGATATGAGTGTGGTACTAATATTAACCCTCCTACCAAGAGGATTGTGTGCTTGTTTTGCTCTCTCCTTGGTTTTGCAAGATCTGAATTTGAGGACAGATTCCTTTCAAGATGGAGAGGATGATACAAGCATAAAGAGCACAAGGTTTACAAGGTCTTGTAGAAGGTTCAAGCATCGAAATGTCAAAGGAACAAGTCTCAGATTTGCAAGTGCTTGAAGACCTTTTGGAACTATTAGAAAGCCTTGTACAAATTGAAGAGATAAGGAGTGATTTCTACATCACATAGGTGCCTCAACTAAGGGCATTGTGGTCTTT
>NC_061117.1:92634750-92662289 GCF_002878395.1 Capsicum annuum | reverse complement strand
AAAGACCACAATGCCCTTAGTTGAGGCACCTATGTGATGTAGAAATCCCTCCCTTTGTCTTCAATTTGGACAAGGCTTTGTAATGGTTCCAAAAGGTCTTCAAGCACTTGCAAATCTAAGACTTGATCCTTTGACAATCCGAAGCTTGAACCTTATATAAGATATTGTAAACCTTGTGCTCTTTATGCTTGTATCACAAGAAGAACAGGCTATAAGGCTCAAAACAGGGATCAGGGATACAATTTCTCATAGGGAAGATCATTTAGGCTAAAAGTGGACTAAAATAAAAAAATGGCCTATATTCATTTTCTAACCGACTATCCTATAACCTAGGCGAGTTTATCTGGACAAGTTCTAAATTTAACCCACAAAGGAAACTAAGTAGCATCCACACACAGATGGAACAATGTCAATCTTACAAGCTGCTACTTATCTGGTTGATACAATTGTTAGAAAGTAATTATCATGTCCCTAGTCCTAATACCATAACAAGGTCCACAATGTTCACACATATATACATTCACACAGTTCTAAAACACAATTTTGGATTTTGGAGGGGTATTATTTTTCTCAAAAATCAATCAAAAACATGACAACTACCCTAAATACTTAAAAATCTCCTAGTTATACAAAAACACACCACAATACGAAATAACAGACAATCCTAAATAAATTTTAACCTAGACATGTCGGTTCTACAACTATACCGCAACCGACAGGAAAATAAGCACAACAACAAAAACCACGGCGGCTATGGTATACCCCACCCGAACTAAAAATTTTGCACTTTCCCCCAATGTGCTATAATAATATAAAACAAAGGGAATTGGTACATACCTGGGATGCACTAAGCATCCATGTTCCTTGATTTGCCTCCCAAGCAGCGCCTAATTTATTATCATGGCACGACTCAGTTTCCTTGGCTACTCAGACTTTACTAAGGTATAGATGACTTTTATTTCCTCCAGGTTTCCTATGTAGTGCTTCACTCGCTTCTCGTTTACCTTGAAAGATATTTCACCATCATGCCTTATTTCTATAGAACTATGTGGAAACACCTTAACCACAGTGAATAGTCCAGGTCACCTAGATTTCAGCTTTCCTGGAAAGAAGTGAAGTCTTGAATTATACAACAAGACCAAATCACCGGGTTCAAATACCCTTTTCTTGATTTTCCTATCATGACACAACTTCATTCTTTCTTTGTATATGGACAATATCTCATAAGCATGGAGTAAAAATTCATCCATCTCATTCACCTTGCTCAACCTCAAGTTTTTTATGTCACGCCACTCAAAATTTAGCCTTTTCAATGCCATAGTGCCTTATGCTCAAGCTTAATCGGTAAATGGAATGCCTTTTCATATACAAGCTGATATGGGGAGGCACATATGGGGATCTTATAGGTTGTCCGGTAGGACCACAATGCATTATCTAATTTTCTAGACCAATCAGTCTTGTTGGAATTAACAGTTTTTGCCAAGATGGGCTTTATCTCTCTATTGGAGACCTCAACTTTTCCACTTGCCTGCGATGGTAAGGTGTTGACACCTTATGAATTACACCATATCTATCAAGCAGGGATCTAAATAGGCAGCTGCAAAAGTGAGATCCACCATCACTGATAATTGCACGCAGGAGCCAAATTGAGAAAAGATATTTCTCTTCTAAAAGGTGGTGATGCTTCTACCTTCATTGTGTAGAAGTGCAACCACCTTCACCCATTTTGACACATAGTCAACTTTTACCAGGATATATCTATGCTATATGAGCTCACAAATGGGCCCATGAAATCAATCCCGCACAGATCAAACAACTCCAACTCCAGAATAGATGTTATGGGGAGTTCATGGCACTATGAAACATTGCCTTTACACTGACATTGGTTACTTCCTTTCACAAAATCATGAGTATCCTTATATATAGTAGGCCATTAGAACCCACAATGTAGGATTTTATGGGCTGTGCGAGTACCACTATGGTGACCCCCAACTGTGATGAATGATAAGCTTCTAGAATGCTTATTATCTCTACCTCTGGGATATACCTTCAAATAACACAATCAACATAAACCCTTAATAGGCATGACTCATCCCAAAAGAACTTCCTTACCTTATGGATAAATCTCCTTCCCTGCTGGAAGGATAGATCTTCTGGGATTAAATCGCTTGCCAAATAGCTGGCAAAATTGGCAAACCAGGGTATTAGGTCTTGAGATGCTGTTATAACATTCTCATTTTGAAATGTATGATCTTTCTCAATATTATCCCCTAGTCTCTACATTACCTCATCTTTAAGTCTGGTTAAGTGATCTGTAACCTAATTTTATATCCCTTTCTGGTCATTTACTTAAAAATCAAATTTTTACCGCAACAGAACCCAATGAATCAATCTTGGTTTGGCATATTTTTTGACATCACGTACCTCAAGGTTTCATGGTCAGTGTGAACTATAACCTTTGTCCAATTAAATAAGATCAAAATTTTTCAAATTCAAAAACCACTACAAGTAATTCTTACTCTATAATTGTATAAATTTTTTGTGCGGGTTTTAAAGCCTTGCTTGCATAGTAGATGGGATGCAGGATATTTTCTCTTCTTTTGCTTAAGGAAATATCCAAAGACATTCTGATTGAATCATACACGACCTCAAAAGGTGTTGAACAGTAAGGATACACAATAATAAGTGCCAAAATCAACCTCTCTTTCAGGTATGTAAAACCTGGAGACATACATCATTAAACAAAAATTTCACCTCCTTCTATAAAAGCTTGCATAGAGGATTTTTAATTTTAGAGAAGTCCGTGATGAACCTCCTATAAAAGCCTGCATGACCCAAAAAGCTTTGTATACCTCTAATTGACATTGGCGATGACAATTATTCAATTACCTTAATCTTAAATTTGTCAACCCCAATGACATGTTAAAATATCTTGTACCTTAGAACTATACCTTATTTCACCATGAAGTAGTATTTTTCCCAGTTTAGCATCAAATTGCTCTATTCACATCTTTGCAGTGCGCTAGCCAAATAGGCAATCAATCATCGAATGAGTCCCCAACTACTGAATAGTCATCCATGAATACTTGATCATGTCTTATACCATGTTAGAGAATATAGACATCATACATATATGAAAATTGGATGGCACATTGCATAATCAAAATGGCATCCTTCTGAACGCAAGGTTCCATAGGGGTATGTGAAAATAGTCCTTTCTTGTTCTTTGGAAGAAATCATGATTTCATTGTTACCTAAGTAATCATCAAGAAAGAAATACCAAGCCCTGCCTACAAGTATATCCAGTATCTGATCCATTAACAACATAAGGAAATGGTTCTTTTGTGTGCATTTGTTCAGCTTCTTGTAATCTATGTAGACTCTCTAAGCTTTCACTGGCTTCATGGGATTAATTTATTTTTTTCATTGGGAACACTGTGATCCCCTCTTTCTTCAGCATACATTGAACCAGACATACCCATTTGCTATCTGCAATAGGGAAAACCACCCCAGCATCTAACCACTTAATTATTTCTTTTTTCACCACCTCCAACATAGGAGGGTCAGTCGCCTCTGATGCTCAATAATAGGAATTCTATCCAAATCAATCTATATATTGTGTGTGCATTACCTAGTAGAATCCCCAAAATATATATAATGGTCAACCCAATAGCTCTCTTGAATTCTTGTAAAACTGCTATCGAAGCTTCCACTTGTGCTCTTGCAAAATCTGCCATAATAATTACCGGTAGGGTATTATTGGCCCCTAAGAAAACATACTGCAAATGAGATGGGTAGGCCTTTAATTCCAAGACCAATGGTTCCTTGATAGATGGCTTTGGAAGGGGTGTGGTTCTATTTTTCAAGTCAAGATCCAACTTCTTAGGGGCATATTTATATAAACCTATGCTATGTAATAAATTAACCAGATTACCATATTCATCTATCCCATCATTCTCAAAGTTAATAATCACTGCTTCTAATACATTTACCCCAATCTTTCCTCATAGACACATCCTATGAAACTATATCATCATCCATAATATCTATCACTAACACCACTCTCATATCATCTAGCAGTTGTACTGTCCTGCATACATTAAACACTATTTTCTCATTATTCAGTTTGAAGGTGATCTCCTCTAAGTCCATATTAATCAACACCCGACCAATGGATAAAAAGGGTCTACATAAGATAATCGAAGTTTGGGCATCTACTTCACAGTCTAAAATCATGAAATTTGTAGGATATGTGAAGGATACCACCGTTACTTCTACGTCACATAAAATACCTACTGGCTTCTTTACAGATGAATCAACCATATACAGCCAGTAGTAAATTTATGCCATCTCCCAGATTATATAAAACCTAATTAATTTCAAAACACTTAATAGAACATGGGATGATGACTGCCCCCGGGTCCCCCTCTTTTCTATTAATAGTGTAGAAGAAACCATGCTATAATATTGCACCTTATCTTTGGGCTCATCTGTAACCCAATCATTATCGAACTCATTCTTATAATCATCATCACTACAAGTCAACTTTTCACACTTAGCTTCAGGTGGCATGTCAGCAATAATATTATCCTTCTTTGTCTCATTAGTAGTAGGCACAAAATTTTCATTAGGTGGGGAGCCACTTCTAGTGTTAATAGCCAGATAATGAACAAGTGTTGTAGGATTTTGTACAGTGTCACTAGAAAGGTCACCTAACTGTCTGTGTGTCAAAGTGGTAGAGATCTATCTATACTACTGCTCCAACTGCTTGATAGCAGTTGCATATGACTTGACCTTTTGGGTCATTCCTGAAATATCATCCTTAAGTTAGTTAAGGCAAGTTTATTGACCCTTTATCAGTTTATACAACATTTATTCTATTCTTGATTCCGCATTTCTTCTGTCAGGTGGAATGTATATGTCTCTCTTTTCCTTATAATTATCTCTCCATCTCCAGTCACTATCTCTATTATTATAATAGTTCCGACCTTGGTTTCCTTGCCCTTGGGATCGAAAACCCACTAACTGGATATCCAAATACTTTGCCTCCTCCTTTAACTTAGACTCATAAACTCTAGTGGCTGCACCCTATGCCCCTACTGCATTAACCTTTGCAGAATTTAGTATTGCAAATTGTTTGGCCAACTCACTAATATTAGTCCATATAGTGAAATCTCCTAAGCTACAACAACCTCAGCTACTATATTCTCACTAGAAACTTCAATGGCATAAGTACCAGAACCTATCTCAACCTTCCGAGTTTGCCACCTCAGTTAGTTAGCAAGATTTGATTCAGAATACTTAAGGCTATGTCCCATTGCAACCTCATAAAGGCTCCTCCAGAGATAGTGTCTGCCATATCTCTATAACTAATGGTCAGGGCTTTATAAAATATCTCCAATAATCTTTCCCCTGAGATACGATGCTTGGGAACCATGCTAAGCTTTTTATTGAACCTAAACCATGATTCATTCATAGATTCTGACTGAATCTTCTTGAAATTATAAATCTCATCTTTAAGCTACAACACCCTAAATGGAGGAAAGAATCTGTTCAAGACTTCTTTGATTAATTTATTCCATATTGTGATAGATGCTCTTGGAAGTAACCCCAACCATAAAAATGCTTCTCTAGTATGTGAGAAAGGAAACAACCTCAGTCTAAGTGCCTTTTAATCTACCCCAAGAATGGTATATGAAGTGCAGATCCAAGTAACATTGGTCAGATGTAAGTTTGCATCATTTGTAAGAAACCTCATAAACACAGACTTCAAGTATAAGAGCTAGGTCATAGCGCTAGAGATATTGAAATTGACATTGGGGGCGTGGGGGGAGGCAGGGGAAAACACACCCATTAGCTATATTTTAATTTCCACTGAGTGCTGCTTCACGGTCTGCTTCCTGGCTTTGATTAGCTATCTCTGCCTCGTTAGCTATCCATGAAACTTTATCTATTTCCCTCTTCTCGATAATGAATTCTACAAAAAGCACCCCTATCTACTAATCAATAATATCCTAAACTCTTTCATAAAGAGGGGGAGGCACATCATCACGAACCCCTTTAGGAATTTTATCTCTTTTCTATTCCGTCATCTACTAAGTGTTTGTAGGATACTCTCTCGATTTGGATTCACTGGGAGTAAGGGATTGACTCTACTCTATGTGCTAGGCATATGCGGGTGTATACACAACTAAGAAAATAAACAAAAACAAAAATACCTATAAACTACAACAACTTCAATTCACAAATCAACGCTGTATTCCCCAACAATGGCACCGAAATTTTATAATGCCCAAGCTATACCATAACTTTAAAGATTATGTGGTTTCTATAAAATATAGTAACCTAATAAAGTTTGGGGTCGAATCCTAAGGGAATAGGTCAAATCGTGGCTCTTAACTGTTGTAATCAATGGGAAAAATTGGAAAAGTAGATAGGGGGAGTTGAGTAGCAATATTGAACAAGTACAAAATATTAATTATGGTTGTAATCAGTCATAGGTGAACACTAGGATTGTGTCTCCCCTGGCTTCTCAAATCTGTAGGCTTATCGTGCTTTGTTGAACCAACCTTATACCTTATATGCAAAATCAGATAAGTTATTTACCATCAATAGTCTTTTGGACGAGCTGATGGATTTCACCTTTTACCTTTTGAGTCTCAGGATTTAGCCTTAATAACCCTTATTTTGATCCTAATTAACTATTGCTTTTTGAGTCTCTAGTTATTAGATGAAAACTAACCATCTTACTTAGATAATACCTAGTATTGTGGATGGACAGTTAACTTCAAATTGCTATTGTAGTTATTTTTTCCTAGTCACTATTCCTCTTTTGGAGTAAGTAGCAATAATCTAAACCTGATCCTAATGTCTGTAATCATTAATATATCTATTAAAGTATAGATAATACAATTTATGCGTAGGTATTAGTTCAGAACAACTATAGCACTTCCCCTACTTTATCAATCTACTAGGGTTTCCACAACCTTGGATAAGCATTCTTAGCCGCTCATACTTGTGAACTAATCAACAACATTCATGATTGAAAGCATAAGATGAAATCACAATAATCATAAGTAAAAACCCAAAACTTTTACTGAATTAATCAACCAAAATCAATACAAGATAATTCAAAAGGGGATACTTATTCTTAATGTCCACCTTATTTAATTAGCGATAATCAATACACATCCGAAAGGACCCATCCTTCTTACGCATGAAAAAAGTAGAATCACCACAAAGAGACACACTAGGGAAAATAAAACCCTTGTTAAGAAGATATTTCAACTTCTCCTTGAGTTATTTCAACTCATTCAGAGCCATTCTGTAAGGAGGGATAAAAATAGGACAAGTGTCCAAAAGAAGATCAATCCCTAAATCAATCTCCCTATTAGGAGAAATACCAGGAAGATCATGAGGAAAGACCTGGAGAAATTCACAGACCACGGGGATAGTCTACAAAGAAGGACTTTTCGATCTAGAATCCTTAACATGCACTAAATGATAGAGGCACCCTTTAGAGACTAATTTTTGGGCTCTAAGATACGAAATGAACCTTCCCTTAGGTACTAGGGAACTACCTTCCCATTCAACCACTGGATCATTAAGGTAATTAAAATTGACCCTTTGGGTCCAACAATCAAGAGACATATAGCTCAAATATAACTAATCCATCCCCTAAATCATATTAAAGTCTAATATGTCCAACTCTATCAGGTCTAGTAGGGTTTCTCTACCAAATATTGACATCCTACAACTCCTATCTACCCTTCTAGCCATAGTAGAGTCACCCATTAAGGTAGACATAGAGAAGGGTTCCAAAATAAATTTAGGATCAAAACCAAAATAGATAGCTATATTAGGGGTCACATAAGAGAGGGTAGACCCGGGATAAAGTAAAAAATATACATCATGAGAAAGGAGTTTGAGCATACCGGTAACAGCATTGGGGGATGCCTTAGAATTTTGCCAGGTGGTAAGAGCATATAGAAGAATGTGACCAGTGCTAGAGCTAGAAGAAGACATAACACCTTTTGGTGTGAGAGCTAATAAAATAGCAATAGGAATCTTATTTTCCTAGAAGAAACCTTAGAATAACAATCCCTCTACATATGACTAATCTGACCACATTTAAAGAACTTGTTCCTCCCCTCTTCACAAACATCACCTGACCATAGTATCTATAAGGAGGATATAATGGAGCTGACTGAGACCCACTAGCCAGATGTTGGTTCCTAGTGCTCTAAACCTAATCTTATACTGGGAATGATAATCTCCCAACGATTTTGGATATAGATCACTAGCCATAGAGTAGGAACCAAAATTGACCTACTTCTTCTTAGACCATTTTCCACCATCTCTACTACTTTGTTGCTGACCTCCACCCTGATCCGAATAACAAAAATTTTTATTCTACCTTTCACTTATATCCTTTTATATCTTCTTTTCCGCTTCCACTTATTGTATATAGACCAAAAGTCTAGAGATGTCCATATCGTTGTTCAACAAGGCAATCTTTATTTGCAAATTAACTCATAGGACAGCCTAGAGGTAAACATCCCTATGTTAGCCCTCATGTTAGACACCAATTAAAAAGCATAACACGACAACTGATGAAACTTCAAGTCATACTCCATTACTATCATTCGGCCTTCCTTTAAATTCATGAATTCCTTAGCCTTTTCCTCCCTCGAATCCTAAGGAAAAAAGTGATCAAGAAAGGTATTAGAGAAATTATCGCCCAACGTAGACTCCTCATCATCTCCCTTAGAGTGGTCCCACTCCTTATACCACTAATATGCCACATCTTTTAAGTGATAAGATCTGAACTATACATCCTTTACACCAATATCATGCATCATATAGAAGATATTTTCCATCTCATCAATGAAATCTTAAGTATCTTTCTCAACTTTAGAACTAGTGAAAATAGGAGGACTCAACCTCATGAATTAGCCAACTTTAGTAGCCTCGAAGAATGGAGCAACAGAAGTAACACGCTTAGTTTGAGAGGCCACCAACTGGATAAACAAAGAAATCAATTGGTTAAAATCAGAATTAGATATACCAGTCTCGAGTTACTGAGAAGGGATAAGAGGAACCGATGGAGATTTCTTAGGGAAATTAAAAGTAGAGACCCTCGATCTGGTCTAAACTCCTGGAGTAGGACGACATCCATCCACATTATCCTAAAAAGGACAAAAGAATTTCTATGAATATTAGATCTTCTGGGAGGCATGATAAGAAAAGCAAACATATTGAAATTATATAAGATTCAAGATCTTAGACTGTATAGCTTGAAATAAAACAGCAAGAAAGGGAAACATTCCTAAATGCCTCAAAGTATCTCCCTTATAAGTGTAGCATAATAATACCCATAAAAAACTCTACTTCATATGACTTTATGGACACCCAATGACACCAAACCTAGTCTCTAATATAATCTTTGCCATGACCAAAACCAAGGCCTGGCCGTGATGAGTATCTCAAGTCCCACATGGACCCGAGATCACCCCCTGCACCAAACCAAACCAAACACAATATCCCCAATGTAGGATAAATTTTGAACGTATAACAAGATAATTTCAAAGAATAAAGGGTATGTCTAAAACTGATAACCATCGATCGGCCAAAACAAATGACCAACATCGCCTAAGTCCATAATAATCCAACAAAGCCATCTAACATAAGTACCAAAAACCAGTCTTGGTCAGGACATGTCCCCGACTCTTACAATAAAAATAATAATGTCCATGATAATACAACTTATAACTCTAGTCTATGACAAGAATTGATGAATTGTGTAAGTCTTCCAAAGTATCGAAGCTCATTACTTTACCGCAAAGAACCGATGAACTGAGTCGATCCAAGTAACTCTGTGCAGGAAAAGTAGAGGTATCTCTGGTTCCTACATCATGTGAGGATAGCGGATCCAAAGATAGTTAGTGGGGTGAACATGTAACACCTCATATTTTTTAGCTAGAAATTAAACCGTCATTCTTACGTGTGTAAACTCAAATTCCATGGTTTCTATTTAAATTCATGTGTCATGATCTTTCTCCTAGTATATTAAGTGATTATGAGGTGAAAAGAGTTCATATAAATGGCCAAAAGAAAATTTGAGCTAAGAAGCCTTCATTCATCCAAAATTGGATATTCGATTCTACAAGGGTAATTTTAAAACAAGTATAACTTTTTGTATATATATAATTTAGCAGATTAAGACCCATCAAATTATAGATAATCGAATTATCTTTCCAAAGATACCAATTTTTCCTAAATCTAATACCTAAGAAAAAAGTTATGCCATTTTTTGTGTGATGCAGTAAGGAGTCGCGATAGCCCTGCAATGCAAGGTCTACTTGACCCAAACAGGGGTCGAGTCACGAGGGAAACTTAACCCAACTAGGGATCACAACGTGGGGGATATTCCTGCACAGTTTCAGCTTATTAAGAGTGATGGGGCACTTTGGTCCTTTCCCCTCGACCCCAAATGTCCAAAGGATGATTTATATCACCCAAAACCCATCCACAACCATTATAATTCATTACCCAAAGGCATAATATGCCTCATTACCCAATTTATCTTAAAAATCCAACCCTAATACTTTCCCCAAAGATAGAGATCCCATCCGTAAGATCATGAATTCCAAGAAACGGATCAAGATCCGGGTTCCATCTAACAAGAACTAGGTTCCATCTTTCAAATCTCATAATCTAAGGTACGTAGGGTTTTCCAAAACTATATGGGCATAAAAAAATTATTTCAATAACATTTAAATATTATGAAATCATGAATTTTGAAAGGGGTTTTAGAATGTATATTATAATATTGCTCTATGAATTCTTTAATGACATTATTGTTTTGGCCTTGAGGCCTTTCCCCCAAACTTGATTTATAATCATGTATTGTATATATATATATGTATGTGTTTGACGAATTTGAATGATGAATTGAGCACATGATCTATTAGAAATCCCTCTCTTATTTACAAGTTTCTTATTTTCTTAAGTTATTATTTACTCGAAATGCATTATTTGAAATATGATATAAATGTATTGATTTTGGTAATGATTTGACTATGGTTTTAAATTGAAGAGAGGGTTTTTTATATGTTGATAAATGATGAAAATGTATAATAAAAGAATCACATGGTGTCGTCAAAAATACATGAGCACCACATATTTGTGGGAATTGCTGAAAAGATGAGAATCCTTGCATGGTTTTGACTTATGTTTTGAAATATGAATTCTCTTATACTGGTCTGAATGCTTTGTTGGTCTGAACATTGTTTTATATGCAATAATCTTTCATAATACCTTATGGCTTAGATATATGACTTATATTTTTTGGTATGACAATACCAAAATAGACAATGCCATAACAGACACAAAATAGAAAAAAATCAGATTACACTTAGATTTATAGATTTTGAATTCAGAAAGATGCATGTTCATAAAAGGCTAAAATTGGGCATAAATAGATTAGGTGGTTACCCTAAGAAGGCACGAGTTCATAAAAATCATTTCCCAAAACCTTGTTTTGTCGATACGGATTATTATGGCTCCTAAAGAGATTATACGCTGGCCTAATGCCCTGTGGCATATCATACCCAAACACTCTAACTCTTGTGGCAAATTTGAGTTGAGGGCTTTCCCACCGAGTCAATGGCGGATTCCATATAGCCCATGGAATATCAGACATATAGGGATGTACCACCTAACTCAGATGTAATATAAAGAATAGAACTGTATTGAACAGATTATTTTAAGATCATTTGAACTTTGACCATGTATTTTAAACTATATCATGCACGATATTTTCATAACTTGATCTTGTTTATCTTATATATATAGATACATTATTTTAAATTGCTCTACATACCAGTATATCTGTATTGACCCCCTATATTTTAGGTTGCTAAGACACAGTCTTGGGGTCCCGATAAGAAGTAGATTGACTTGTCAGATGCTTGTTTTAGTGAGCCTCTCTTATTCAATGTGGCCTAATGTATATATCTTTATTATTTTATTTTGATTCATGGTTTGACTGGGGGCCTTGTCCTAGTCTTCAGACAGAGGTTATTTTTAGTTAGTAGAGATCTCATAGACTAGTGTCAGATATTGTTGATCTTTATGAACACATTTTAGTATTGAATAGTTTGAATTAAAAGCTGACCATGATTCTTTTTTGTTATGTATTTCTATATTTTCTCTTTGTATATGAATGGTGTCTATGATTGCAAGTTAGAAGGGCTCTCGAGCCTTCATGGTTCAAGATGCCCATCACGGCTAGGGCCTCGATTTAGTTCATGACAAACTTGGTATCAAAGCATGATTCATGGTCCCATGGTGTCTGCAAAATCGCATCGGGTAGAGTCCTATTTATGGGTGTGTTGTACGCCACACTTATAAATAGGAGGCTACAAGATATTTAGGAATGATTTTGTTTTTTTATGTTCTAGTTTGTGCTACAAAGTTAGAATGTTCCTTTTTTACACTCTAGTTTGTGCTATGGTTTCGTCCATATAAAAGAAAAGTTATCTGAATTCTTTCCTTACTCTAATTTTCTTATATATGTCCCATTTTTTAGGTGATTAAGTACAAAACCTTAGAATCCAAATGATGTGGTCCTTTTCTGATTGAGTCATGAAAGATTATAAAATTGTGCCAAGACTTAAGAAGATTTCATTAGTGGTTCAAGGTGTATTGAATCTAGTGTAAACTTTGATTATGATGAAATCATACTTTTCAGCCTTAGGTATTTAAGTGTATCTAGTCCCTTTCAAAATTTTTTTTACGGATATCATGCATAAGGGGAATGATATGTAGCAGAATGTTAGAATTGTACTTTCACCCGAGCAGTAGTATAAGTTAAGGTTTCAGTGTCATGATCTATTGGTAGTGAGATTGGACCAAGAAGTTGGTGATATGAAGTCAGAAGGTTAGAAGTCAGAGTGAGGAATTTTGTGTAAATAAATAATTTTAGTTATATAACAGTTGATTGAGGGATGATTTGTCATTTTATAGTAATAGACTAATGTGGTAGTAATATTTGTAGGTTTTAAGGTATTTGATAAAGGAAGTGTTTGACTATGACTATTATCTATTCAAGAATAAGGAGGGAGCCTACAGTAGAGAGTTATAGTGGTTATACAAATCCCTTATAAGTTGTGAAAGGAAATTTTTAGATTTACTAATAAGTTATAAGTATAGACTCATTGATGTCTGTAGAATTTGAAAATAGTCTAAATGTATGCTTGGGTAAGTAAGTATGATGTGAGAAAGTAGAATATGTAGATAAGATTGTATGGGTTTATAATATAAGATTACGGTTGATCATGTCTATTATGTCACTTTACCCCCTTGACCTTCTTTTCTTTGGTAGTTGTAAACTAGTACTACTTGTGAGAAGGTATGTAGTAGATTTTGAGGTGTAGTAGTAATGTCATAGAGGCGATTTGGTTGTATGTAGTATCCAGGTGAAATATGATATTTGGGTAGAATTTCCCAATTTGATGGACTAGCATATTATGTTGCACTCTTCATTGGTGGTAGATGATTGATGCCAGGCTATAGGATTGAATTTTAGATGTAGAATACGGTGCTAAGAATAGTAGTTTAAGATTAATGATGTATGTTATGTGGGAATGAATTAGTAGGCTTGATGTGATTTGTGAAAGAGACTAGGTTGATAATGGATGAAAAGTTGAAGTGGAAATTGTGGGGTATATATGTATATGAGGACTATTGTTAAAATGATGAATTGTGGGTGAGTCATTAAGTGGATAAGGGCGTAAGTTTATAAGAATAAGTTGCACCCTCTGGCAGTATGGCGTGACTCGTTAGGTAACATTTTATGATATGAGTCATGCGATTAACGATTTAATGTTAGAAGGTTAAGTAGTGGAGAGTGGATTTTTATGTAATATAGAGTGAGGTTGTGTATGCTCATGAGACTATGGGTTGTAGGTTGATGATGATAGAGGATAGGAAAAATTAAGAGTAGTGTTTTGGGAAAGCAATGCCTTTAGAGTATACTAGGGGAAAAGTTTAGCATTTATGTGTATAAGTATTTTATGTACCTAGTTTCTATTCTTAAAATTGTAGTATGGAAAAGTCTGGTGAGTTGCTGTTTGGTGTTCATTAGAGTTGAATTGAGGAAATATAGGTAGGAAATATGAGTCTTGGGTTTGGTTTTAGAAATTTTGTTAAGTTGTAAGTTATGCGATTAGAGGTGTAATGTGAGTATTCTAAGGAATTACAGATAAAGTGTTAAGTGTTTAGAAGCATGGATGCCCATGCCCATAATAATGTTAGTCGTAAGTTGGTGACTTTAGGGTTAGAGGAAGTTATGATTTGTATCCCTGAAGGGGAATGACCTAGAAAGAATTTAGTGTCTTTATTAAAATAAATTCTTGAAGGAAGTTTGTGTTCGTGTTTATACCGATATCCCCTATTGTATTATGAGCTGTGGTTATAGATTGATGCAAGGTTATATTCTCAAGTCTATGTAGTTCATGTCATGTTTCGATAACCAAACAAGAAGCAATAATGTCCCTCAGTGATCTAATATTTCGAGTATCCAAGCCATATGTTATGTTGTTCATGATCCAAATCTATGTTTCGTAGCATGTTTGGTCCTAAGAAAATATGTTTCTATTTATTATAGAATAATATTATGCCAGAATTAGCCAAAGTTATAAAGTTTATTCTAACTCATGGGAAAATTTCAGCTCTTTGAATGAGAAGCAATCACTTTAAACTAAATCCTTGTCTTAGTTGTTAATGACATAAATTTTGGCATTATGTCATATAACTCATGATATATGCATCCATATTTCTCATTTTGGTCGGTCCTATGGAAATCATGTTGTGTTGTGTTCGTGTCGAACGACTCTTTACTTATGATCCAAATGGCTGATATCTGAAGCAATCCTTGTCTATTGTACAGTTTCATCACTTCATGTCCCTCCTTGAGTAGTGATAAAGTATGAGTGATGGTCTGATAGTGTTACTTCCATTCATGATGGTTATGCTTGGGTCACTTAATGACCCTCCGTATGTTAGTATGATAGTGGTTATGGAAGCGTAGTAGTGTATTAGGTATGGGAGTAGATGTTCCTGAAGGTGAAAAATTTGATATGATTCTCAAGCTAAGGTTATATGTTAAAGGGGAAAGAAGGAGATGAACTTTTGTTGTGCGAAATAACTAAGAAGGAGAAATATGGTGAAAATATTTGTGAAAGTGATTGAAATTATTGTTCATAGCATGGATATATCCATGTAGTGGGAATGCCGTGGTTTCTGAAAACACAAACCTATGTGATATGTGGTTGGTACTCTCTAAAGTAAATCTTGAGTGTGTTTGACAGTAGTGATAAAACAAAGAAGTTTTCTTATAGGAATGTAAAGTAAAAGGTCCCATGGCTTAAATTAGCATCTTTTTACTCTGAGTTACTAAGTAGTAGGACTCAAATTCCTGTGGCTAGATGCATGATTGGGAATCGTAAGTTTGCGATTGTGAAGTATGCTATTTAATGTTTAGGGTGTAGATGATTAGTGCCTCTAATTGTAA
Organism: Capsicum annuum; assembly: GCF_002878395.1. NCBI lineage: Eukaryota > Viridiplantae > Streptophyta > Magnoliopsida > Solanales > Solanaceae > Capsicum > Capsicum annuum. The sequence continues at coordinate 92,646,712 of NC_061117.1, read as the reverse complement.
GTCTATTCGTGGTACTTTTTGAAGTAAAGAATGCCACTAATCGTATCTTCTGCGAAATCCTATTCAAGATTAGTACCAATATAAATCAGGTCTATGATCATCAAATAAACCCCTACCATAGGTGGTGAAGATAATGATTCATAGAACTCATGTGCAAGATCATCCCTATGTAAAGTCTCATTATCCTATGTTTGCTGATTACGCGTATCACTATGGGTTATCATGAAGCTTGTTTGATGACTTTGCATATTTTGTCGACGAAAAATATTCAATTTGAGACTACATTCTTTATTCGATTCTCTTAGATCTTCAAAAGGTCCCTACCTATCATTCGGGGGTGAATGATTCCAAGGGGGAGATAATGTAACACCCTGCATTTTTGAGCTAGAAATCAAACTGTCGTTCTTACATGTGTGAACTCAAATTCCATATGTTCTGTTTAAATCCATATGTAATGATCTTTCTCTTGGTATATTAAGTTATTATGAGGTGAAAAGTGTTCATAGAAATGGCCTAAAGCAAAGTTGACCTAAGAACCCTTCATACATCCAAAATTGGATATTCAATTCTATGAGGGTCATCTTTGAATGAGTATAACTTTTTGTATATATAGAATTTATCAGATTTAAACCAACCAAATTATAGATAATTGAATTAGCTTTCCAACGATACCGATTTCGCCTAAATCCAATACTTGAGTGAAATGTTATTCCATATTTCGTGTGAGGTAGTAAGAAGTCGCGATAGCCCCGTGACGTGATGTCTACTTGACCCAAATAAGGGTCGCGTCACGAGGGATACTTAACCTAACTAAGGGTCGTGACACGAGGGATATTCCCACATAGTTTCAGCTTCGTAAGGGTCATGGGGCACTTTGGTCCTTTCCCCTCGACCCCAAACGTCCAAAGGATGATTTATATCACCAAAACCCATCTATAAACCTTAAAATTCATTCCCCAAAGGCATAATATGCCTCATTACCCAATTCTTCTAAAAAGTCCCATCCTAATCCTCTCCCAAATATCCAGAACCCACCCCTAAGATCAAGAATTCCAAGAAAAGGATCAAGATCCGGGTTTCATCTGCCAAGAACTAGGTTCCATCTTTCAAATCTCGTAATATAAGGTACGTGGAGTTTCCCTAAACTATATGGGAATAAGAAAATTGTTTCAACAATATTTAAATATTGTGAAATCATGAATTTCGAAAGGGGTTTTAGAATTTGTATTATAATGTTGCTCTATGAATTCTTTAGTGACATTATTGTTTTGGCCTTGAGGCCTTTCCCCCAGACATGATATATAACCATGTATAGTATATATATATGTATATGTTTGATGAATTTGAATGATGAATTGAGAGCATGATCTATTAGAAATCCCTCTCGTGCTTACAAGTTTTTTGTTTTCATAAGTTATGATTTACTCGAAATGAATTGTTTGAAATATGATATAAATGTCTTGATTTTCATTATGATTTGACTATGGTTTTGAATTAAAGATATGGGGTTTTACATGTTGATAAATTATAAAAATATATAATGAAAGAATCGCGTGATTTTGTAAGAAATACATGACCACCACATGTTTTTTGGAATTGTTGAAAAGATGAGAATCCTTGCATGGTTTTGACTTGTATTTTGAAATATGAATTCTCTTATACTGGTCTGAATACTTTGGTGGTCTGAACATTGTTTTATATGAAAGAATCTTTTATGATACCTTATGGCTCAGATATATTACTTGCAAGTCTTGGTTTGACGATATCAAAACAGCCAATGCCATAACAGACACAAAATAGAATGGAAATCAGATTTGACTTAGATTTATAGATTTTGAATTCAGAAAGATGCATGTTTAGATAAGGCTAAAATTGGGCATAAAGAGATGTTAGGTGGTTATCCGAAGAAGGCACGATTTCAGAAGACACATTTTTCAAAACCACATTTTGCCGATACGGGTTAGTATGTCCCCTAGAGGGATTATACGCTGGCCTAGTGCCTTGTGGCATATTAGACTCAGACACTCCAACTCTTGTGGAAAACTTGAGTTGGGAGCTTCCCCGCCGAGTCAATGGCGGATTCCATATAGCCCATGGAATATCAAACTTGTAGGGATGTACCACTTAACTCAGAAGTAATAAAAAGAATAGAACTACATTGAACTGATTATTTTAAGATCATTTGAACTTTGACCATGTATTTTAGACTATATCATGCATGATTTTCTTCATCAATTTCTCTTGTCTATCTTATATATATAAATACATTATTTTGGATTACTCTGCGTACCAGTACATGTGTATTGACCCCCTATATTTTAAGATTCTGAGACAAAGTCCTAGGGTCCCGATAAGCAGTTGAATGACTTGTCAGAATCTTGCAGCTAATGAGCCTCTCATATTCTGGGAGGCCTAATATATATATCATTATTATCTTATTTTGATTCATGGTTCGACTGGGGGCGTTGTCCCAGTCTTCAGAAAGAGGTTATTTTCAGTTAGTAGGGATTTCGTAGACTAGCGTCAGATATTATTGATCTTTATAAACTCATTTTAGTATTGATTAGTTTGAATTCAAAGCTGACCATGATTCCATTTTATTATATACTTCTGCATTTTCTCTTTGTATATGAATGGTGTATATGATTGCAAGTTAGAAGGCCTCTTAGCCCTTCATGGTTCAGGATGCCCGTCACGGCTAGGGCCTCGGTTTGGGTTATGATAGAATGATAACATGTAACTCGAGGATAAGGATAACAAAATCTTGTGATCAATTGTTCAAAATCATTTAAAACCAATGCATATAATCAAATGCATATATATATAGATATCACATGCCAGGATAGGAAACAAGGCTTACATGTACTTTAAAACTATTACTTGGATTGTGTTTCTCAATTGTTATAACATAAGAAGGTACCCACGAGCTATATGGGCCCAAATTTTCCCCAGCTGGTAGGGCCCCGTGCATGTAGCCGCACGAACTAGAGGGTATACATATGTACTATGAGGGGCTTGAACATCCCGACATATCAGGGTGACATAAACACCAAATCATATAATACGACGTGGATGACTCAAACTTCCCAATTAAATGATAATAATAAAGGCTACTTGAACTACCCGGTCATATAGACCCCCATGTCGGAAACTGCGGTTTCCAGTGTTTGTCTTTTAAGACATCAACTTTCACGACTTATCTACACAATCCTCATTAAATCCCAATTAAAATAATCAGCATATACATTATCATTTATTGAACCATGATATACATATAGGCATACATTGTTGGTATCTTCATACTAACTACACTTGCAATGTAACTTTAGCATGCTACACCATTTACCGTCATTTGGGAGAAATCACAATCCCCTTTGGTTCAATTACACATTGGCTTGGGAAATTACACAGCCCCTTAAGGTTCAATTCAGAAATCATTGTGCTTAATGGCTTTTCATGTTATGCAATAGTTCATGAGTAGTTCAATATACATACTTTTTATATTCAAAACCAATTCCGCAATATGGGGTTAGGTTCATATCCACCTCAAATGTCACAAGTTTGGGGAATCACAATGTCTAGTTCATCACCATTCCCATGCATCAATCTGATTTTAAAACCACAGTTTAAATGTAACCCATGCAGGAACAGACATGAAATATCACATAAACAACAATTGTTCAAGATACTCAACCCATGTTTTCAAAACCAACCTTAATACCATATGAAGAACACTTTAAAACTCATGCTTTAGCAAATTGATAATTAGTTAAGAGTAACATGCCTGAAATACCAAGTTTCATGGAAATAATTTCACCTTCGAGCCCTTGGATAGCCTACTTTTTGGAAACCCTAAGTATGGTTGCTTGTGAGAATTTAAGAGAGCTTTGGGAGTGTTTGAGTACGTAATGAATGAAAAATAGCCCTTCTTAAGTGCTTTAAGAATGTGGGATTTTAATTGTGTGAGAAGGGAATTGTCCAAAGTGACCTTAATTTTAAAACTAAAATTTAGTTGTCAGTGACTACAGGTCACTATACTACTCGTATAGACTCATTAAGATTGGACACCACAAGTCGTAGCCAAGATAGTATCAAAGGCACTCATAATATGTTGACCCTATCACTCCACCTATATGACTCATAATGAGACCCTATGACTCATAGGGTCCAGTTGTAGTCAACCCAATAACTATTTAGGGTATACACTGGACACCCTATGATTTACACTCAACGACTCCTAACGAGTCATTACGACTAGTATTGAGCCGCTCGTACTCAGAGAAGAACTCAGCTATACACTTTCTAATTTGGTTATGATTTAGTCCAATGACTTGTCAAGATTCCCTACGACTCGTCAGGGGAGTCATAGTCAGGATAGTGAGGATAAAATTTCAGAAATTTTCAAGGACCAAAAAGTAGGGCATTTCACTAACACATTGTCCTTTATTTAATTTATAGTGAGCAGTCATCACCCCAGACTGTATCATGCTAATTTACTGTTTCTTTAGGAGAAACCTCGTTATATTGACATCACTCTCAAGATAATGCTGTTGTGGGTTGGTTAAAATTATAATCGGCTGGAGTCGATCTAATTCTTCTTCAAGCTAGTTTTTACCTCATACAAGTAGGGTGATCAAATTAATCCTATCAATTATGATTTGTGGTTAGGTTAGATTAAGTAAGTTAAGGTAGTTGACATAAAATTATTTGTATCTTAAATTATTTTTTTCTTGATGGTAAATCAATAATTCTTAGTTTAAATACTAACTGAATAAGACCGTTGGAATTTGGTTTCAAAAGCAGGTGAATGAGTTTTTTCCAATTATTTTCGACCAAATGCCACTAGAAAACTACTTCACAAGTACTTTAGTTTGATAAAGTTAAAAAGTTTTTCGAGATGTTGTTTGGTTGAAAAAGTTGTCAAGAAAATTTGAAAAAGTTTAGGCATAATATCCACAAAAATACCTGAACTTTGACCGAATTTCCAGTTGAGCTAAATGAACTTTGCAGGGGACCTATTACTCCCCTAGACTTTTTCCTTTTGGTATTTTAATGTCATATATCTGCTCACTTGGACACATGTAAATATGAGGTGGAACGTGTATTACACGCGCCAATACAGTGTAAAAATGAGATTTGGCACGTGTATTACACGCACCAGCGTCGAATCTCGGTATAGATATCTGGGGGGGGGGGTAAAATCCACTTTAAAAAGTCTAGGAGGTAATAGGACCGCCGCAAAGTTCAGTATGTAAAACATTTTTAGGGATTAAATCCCGTAACTGGGCATGCTAAAATCATGGGAAAAGACTATTGTAACCCTGGATAAAACATTTAATTTCTATCGAAATTTTCTGAAATAGGCACCACGCGCGACGCGGTTCTATCGCGTAGTATCTCTTAAAATTGTCAACTGGGAAAATGCATGGTGGCACGACGTGGTAGTATCGCGTTGCCACATTTGTTGGAACCTGGAAGTTTGCCGTGACGTGATGGAATAGCGTTGGTACATTGGAAATGGACAATTATGAAAATAAGTTGTGGCGTGACGTATCGGCATCACTGTACTTCACTAAAAACTAACAATTTCCATTTTGGCATACTCCACGATGTGCTACTGGCCTGAATAACGGTCTTTAACAACTGAAACTTAAAATAGCCATAAGTTCTTACCGATTATCGGATATAGGTGAATTTTATATCATTGTAAAGCTAATTTAATTTCTTATGCGATGATAGGCTCTAAACTGAAAATACTAAGCATTTCAAAAATTTTATATTAGATAACTCATAAACTGAGAGTTAAGTTATGCTTAAGAAATACGGGGTATTACATTATCTCCACCTTGGGAACATTTGTCCTCGAATGAGACTGATTAAGCTGAGACACTAATAGACTGAGTTTACTCACTGAACATGCATATATGATGCATGACTACATTACTGAACTACTGACAAACTAAGCTCTTACACTGAACATGCATATCTGATGAATCAAATTTATGACTGAATCTACTGACAAGCTGGTTTTTGTACCGAACATGCATATCTAATGCATGAGTACATGACTAAACTAATTCATGAATTCATGACTGAATATGCAATGGTAATAGATACCAAGTTATAATTATAGCTGAACATGGAACTGAGTAAAGCTAAGGAAGACTGTTACCTTAAGATGGATCTGAGGTTGCAAAGAAGAGGTGAGGATACTTGGTCCGCATATCTTCTTCTGCTTCCCAAGTAGCTCCCTCTACGGACTGATTCCGCCAAAGAACTTTGACTAAGGGGACTTCTTTTGTTCCTTAGTCTGTCAATCTGATGATCGAGGATCTGTACTGGAACCTCTTTAAAAGAGAGATCATTCTAAATATTTATATATTCTAAAGGAACTATGACTGCTGGGTCACCAATGCATTTCTTTAGCAAGGAGATGTGGAATACTGGAGGCACGAAGGCATCTCAAGCTCATAAGCCACCTTTCCGAAACAACTGAGAATTCTGTAAGGATCGATATATTGGGGACTGAGCATTCCCTTCTTGCCGAACCTCTTTACCCCCATCATGGGAGAGATTTTCAAGAACACAAAATCACCAATCTTAAACTCGAGATCCTTTCTTCGTATATCTGTGTATGATTTCTGTCAGCTCTGGGCAGCCTAAAGTCTTTCTCTAATTAACGGAACCTTCTCTAAGGCATCAAACACTGGGCCGAGCCCTACTACTGTGGCCTCACCTACCTCAAACCAACTAATCAGAAATATATATCTCCTACCATATAGAATTTTAAATGGATCCATCTAAATAATGGAATGATAACTGTTACTGTATGCGAACTCGATCTAAGGCAAGTGGTCATCACAACTACCTTTAAAATCAACAACACATGCTCTTAGCATATCTTCTAGAGTTTGAATAGTCCTTTCTACTCGACCAACTATCTGAGGGTGAAAGGCTGTATTGAGATGAACTTGGGTACCAAGACCCATTTGGAATGCTTTCTAGAAATAAGAGGTAAACTGGGTATCTCTATCAAAGATAATGGATACTGAAACTCTATGTAACCTAACCAACTCTCTGATAGAGAGTTTGGCGTAGTCCTCAACTGATTAAGAAGTATGAACTGGCAAGAAATGAACTAATTTGGTCATCCTGTTTATGATAACCCATATAGAGTCATGCTGATAACGAGTATGAGGCAAACCCATTAGAAAGTCCATGTTCACTTCTTCCCATTTCCATATAGGAATACCAAACTCCTGCATAGACTTACTAGGCTTCTGGTGCTCAATCTTAACTTGCTAACATGTAGAGCATTTAGCTACAAATTCGGTAATATCCTTGTTCATCCTACTCCACCAATAGATCACCCATAGATCACGGTACATCTTATTGGCCCCTGGATAAATAAAGTAACGCACACCATGTGCTTCTGTAAGAATTCATTGCCTCAAGTCATCTACACCTGGCACACATAAAAGACCCTAGCAACGCAACACACCATCTCCTCCTTGAGAGAAAACCTCTACTTTTTGATCTTTGACTGACTCTTTCAACTAAACAAGACTGGAATCTCTTTCTTGCTTGTACTTTATCTCAGAAACTAGAGAGGATTCAGAACTGTTCTTCACCCATACACTACCTTCTGCTGAATTGACTAAGCGGACACCTAGCTAGACAAGCTGATTAACTTCTTGAACTAACTTTTTCTTACTATCCTCAACATGAGCAACACTACCCATAGACAGTCTAATAAGAGCATCAACTACTATATTGGCTTTGCCTGGATGATAAAGAGAACTTATGTCATAATCTTTCAATAATTATAACCACCTTCTCTGACATAAATTCAAATCTTTCTGAGAGAACACACACTGAAGTCTTTTATGATCTGTTAACACATCAACATGCACGTCATACAAGTAATGCCTCTAAATCTTTAAGGCAAACACTATAGCTGCAAACTTGAGATCATAAGTCAGATAATTCTTTTCATGGGGCTTAAGCTGTCTAGAGGCATAGGCTATAACCTTATCTCTCTACATGAAGACATAACCCAAATCAACTCTGGATGCATCAAAGTACACCAAAAACTTATCTGAACTATCTGGTAGAGTCAAAACTTGGGCTGAGGTGAGTCGAGTCTTCAACACCTGAAAATTCTTTAAGCAAAAATCTGACCACTAAAAATGGACTTTCTTTTGAATCAATCTAGACATAGGGGATGAAATAAATGAAAAACCTTCAACAAACTGACGGTAATAGCCAGCTAAATCTTAGAAACTCCTGATATCTGATGGAGAGATGGGTGTAGGCCAGTTTCTCATTTCTTTAGTCTTTTGACAATCAACTCTAATGCCATCACCGAAAATAATATGACCAAGGAATGCTATTGACCTTAGCCAAAATTTGCAGTTACTAAATTTGGCGAACAACTGATGAGTTCTAAGAGTCTAAAGTACAATTTTGAGATGATCAGCCTAATTATTCTCGCTACAGAAATAGAAAAAAATATCATTGATAAAGACTATAACGAACATATCCAAGTACTATTTGAACACACAATTCATTAAGTCCATGAAAGTTATATGGGAATTAGTAAGACCAAAAGACATGACTAGAAACTCGAAGTGACCATACCAGATTTTGAAAGCTATTTTTAGAATGTCACATTCTCTGACTCTGAGATAATGATATCCTGATTTGAGGTCTATCTTAGAAAAGTAACTGGTGCCCTGAAGTTGATCAAACAAGTTATTAATTCTAGGTAGTGGATATTTATTCTTGACTATGACTTTGTTAAACTGACGACAGTCAATACACATTTTGAGAGAACCGTATTTCATATGTACGAATAGAACTAGTGCACCCCACGAGGAGATGCTAGGTCCGATAAATCCCTTATCGAGGAGATCCTTTAAATGTTCTTTTAACTCTTTGAGTTCTATTGGTGCCATTCTGTATGGCAGAATAGATATAAGCTGAGTGTCTAGAAGAAGGTCTATTTCGAATTCTATTTCCCTAACGGGAGAAACTCCAAGAAGATCTTTGGGAAATACATCTAATAATTCATTTATTACTAGAACTGACTTAAGACTAGGAGTTTCTGAACTAGTGTCCTTGATTCGGACAAAATGATAAACACATCCCTTGGATATGATTTTTCTCGCTCTAAGGAATGAAATCAACTGACCCGTAAGCGCTGTGGTACTACCTCTCCACTCAAGGACTGGTTTATTTGGAAACTAAAAATAAACAATTTTATTTCTACAATCAACTGAGGCATAGCATGAATGGAGCCAATCTATGCCAAGAATGACATCAAAATCTGCCATTTATAGCTCTACACGGTCTGCTGATGTAACTTTCTGATATATCATAATCGGACTATACCTATATACCCGTCTGGCTATGATAGAGTTACCCATTGGGGTAGAAACTGAGAAAGGTTCTGCTAGGATTTTTGGACTAACTCCGAAGTTAATGACTATATAAGGAGTTATAAAAGACAAAAAAGATCTTAGATCTACCAAGGCATAAGCATGTAAATGGAAGATCTATAATGTACTAGTGACCACATCAGAAGAATTTTCCTGATCTTGTCTGGACTAAAATGCATAAAGCCTATTTGGGCATTGCCCACTAGTGGCACTGGAAGCAGCTCCCTGTTGATTTGGGCTACCTAACTGAGCTGAAGAACAAGTATGATGACCCTGAGAACCTAACAGAGGATGATCTTTAACTCTGTGTCCTGGCTTACCACACCTTAAACTAACATCACTACCAGCATTATAGACACACCCTTGTGGTTTCTGCCACATGTCTGACAAAGAGGATTTGTTCGAGCACTACCCTAAGATTTAGAGCCTGGCGCCCTATCGGTGTTACTATTCTAAACTTAGGTACTAGAGCACTGGCTGAGGACCGAGCTAGAACTAAAGATTTTAAGCAAAACTGGGAACGGTTATCGCCTTCTGACTTAGGTTGATTAATATTAAAGCTACATACTCTCTCTCTTTTTGATCTTAGCCTCTTCTATCTACTAAGCATGGACTATGAGCCTGGATATGTCCATCTTCTTAATCAACATTACTATTCTTCACTCCTTAACCACACTATCTGACACCTTAAATATGAACTTGCTTATTCTGGACCTGCTATCTGCTACTACATGGGGAGCATACCTGGCTAACTGAGTAAACTTGAAGAAATATTTTTTCACACTCATACTACCTTTCTTGAGGATGATAAATTCTAACACCTTGGCTTCTCTCAGTTCTAAAGGAAAGACTCTCTCTAGAAAAGCAGTAGCAAACTCTTCCCATTCTATGGGTCTTGTATCTATGCCCCTGTCTACCTTCCACTACTTAAACCACATATGAGCCACATCTTGTAGCTGATAGATGGCTAACTTAGCATTCTCACTGAAAGTCACTCCTATAATATTTGTGACTTTCTAAACCTGATTGAGGAACTCCTATGGATCCTCTTCTAGCTTAGATCCTTAGAATAGGGAAGGGTTCATTCGAGTAAAGTCCTAAATCCTGGTTGCAGTAGTATTGGCCACTATATTGGCTGGAACATCAGTTGGCCATTTATTCTGAGCTGCTATGGAATTAGATAGAGTAGTGAATGCAGCTCTATATTCTATATGGGAGAAATGCTCGTCCAGGGGATCTACCTAAATGGGCCGAGGTGCTAACTGATTTTCCATTCTTCTTTTGTTAGTCTTTTTAGAAAGCATGTTCTGTAAATAAAAAGGAGAAAACAGATAAGACTGAGAGTTTAACTTGAGCTCATGCTCACTTTCAGGATATGAATACTAAAAGAAGGGAGACTATTTCCTAAAACATCTCATAGCCTTTTGTCCATAAGTGTGGCGCACTATACACCCATGCATAAGAATTTACTAGATGTGACTTTTAGAATTCCTAGGAAACTGTTGAATCTTAGGCTCTGATACAAAGTTGGTAGCGCCCCGAGTCTGTACCCCAGATGCTACACGGTGCTTACGACCCTAAAGGACCACAAGCTAACCCATGACTGATATATACTATGAGCACTAAAATCAAATACTGTAATATATGTAGATTAACAAGATGAAATGCCATAATGTTCAAAACATTTGAAATACTAATAAATTATATCATCTAAAATAATGATCTGTAAAATTGTACACTATCTGAAAACTAGTCTGAAAAGCCTCTAACTAAAACTGTTTGAAAATAAAGTTGATAGGACAATCCCTCAACTAACTCTAACTACTAAAATACTGAGTCTACTAGATAATAAATTAAGAAAATAACCTCAAATGATGAGGACTCATTACTAATCTACTGCTACTAGCTGAATCTGAGTCTATCTATGCGCGGTCAGGAACCTGAGTATTTGAACATATTATATGAGACATCATAGCACAAAGAAAGAGTATGTGTCAATACGTGAAATGTACTGGTATGCTAGATGAGGTAAGGCTGAATGCAAGGGCTCATATGAATGAACAATAACTAACTAAATCATATAGAGTAACTGAACATGAGGGTACATGTATAACTGATACTACTATAAATACTGAGTATGCACTAATGTACATATAAATAAACACTATGACTAAGCTTGTCCGAAGCTAAGTCCAGAATTCTAAAACTAAGTAACTGATAGCTAAAGTTACTGATAATTGATTTACTGATACAGTTGACTATATCTGATAGTCCTGATTTTATAAAACTAAAGTGAGTTCTATTCTAAAGATTGAGACTGACACTTTGGGAGGTAATCATCTAACCCACATGCCCCAAATAATATAGGATAATTGAGTTGGGGTGCAACCTGTGACCCCAGTTAGAAGGGTGTCAGTACCGTGCCATGGGTAATGGTACTGAAGAGTTACCCTTGTCTAATAGGTACTCTAATGAGAATGGTGGAACGCTCATCTGGAAGGTTAAAACACCTCATTAACCCT